>NC_088877.1:4198856-4218224 GCF_032884065.1 Artemia franciscana
CACAGATGCGTCATCTTTCGTTTGTTTGCTGCTGTTTTTTTTTAGATTTTGTTATTATTTTTTTTGGCAAGGGAGAGCCTATCGAATTAATGCTCTCAGAAGATCGAGAGAGGCGGAAATTAATAATAAATTCTAACGGAAATTAATAGTTTCATGTCCATTTTAAGTAGCCAAAAAGATTGGAGGACAACTAGCCCCCCTCCGACGCCCCCCTTTTCCCAAAAATGGTCCGATTAAAATTTTAAGGTAATCATTCTTTTCAGTAGTTAAAAGATCCAATAACTATACCTTGCGGGTCACATGACTTCCCACAGTCTACGGGGAGAGACCTGAAAGTTCTGTAATTTGCCCCTTTTTTAGGCATAGTGTTTGTTATTGGGAAGTATAAAATAATTTTTTCTGGGGATTTTATGCTTGGGGAAGGTTTCCATGTAGAGAATTTTCCGTGGGGAAGGAAAAACTTCCGGGGTGAACTTTCCTGGGGGAATTTTACACTGGGAAATATATATCATTGACCCCCTACAAAATATTATAGTCTATACTTGCTTATTTTTTCTCTCTCAGAAAAAAAAGCTAATGCAAGATTACAATTAATAATTTATCACTAATTAATTAATTAATGAATAAAATCAATGGTCGCACGAATTAATCTTAATCTGGAATTTGCTGTTACGATATCAAAATAGTTTGAGAGATGAAATATAGGAAGGATATTTTTTTTCCCTTCAACGGAAGGAAAAAGAAGGATAAGCAAATAATAAAAAAAAGACAAAGGAAAGGGAGAGAAAGAAGGGGAAAAAACTTACCTGGCTTGTTAATAGTTCCTGTCTCAATATAAGAAGAATTCGTTTCTTTTCTTTGATATCTTCATTTAGAGAGTCAATTCTTACCCTCCACTGTTCATGTTTCTCACTAGATTCAGCATCTGTCTCCATGAGCCGTTCAAGACTTTGCGTCGCAATTAGAAGTTCAAACGACTACAAAGAATAGCCAGTAATTTATACCAAGACTCTCAGTTTTAAACTAATACTTGGCTTTCAAAATTAAATATCGAAAAAACTGTATCAATAACATAGACTAATTTTCTGTAGAAATTAATAAATAAAACACATCTGAAAATGCTAGTAACCATAATCCTACATCATGCTAGTCGCATTCCATAGTTCTTTCAAATTTTCTTGTGTGACGTTGGAAATAAAGTTAATGATAGTAATTAAAAAATGGTCAAAGGTTGCATGGGATCCACAGCCAAAGAAGTCTTCACCAGCAGGCTAGCAGCACCTTCAACAGACTCAAAAAAGTTTGGAGATCGAGTACTTTCTCTCTCCGGCTTAAGCTCCGCCTGTTCAACAGCAACGTTCTGCCCGTTGTCCTCTAACATCTGAAACATAGCATCTCAATCAAAAACAAGAGAGGAGAATTCAGTCGTTTGGAAACATGTGCCTACGTAGACTTCTCGGCATCCATTGGACCCAGAAGGTAACGAGCGAGCACATTAGAAATATCACAGGTCAATCGTCCCTCATCGAGACCATACGAAGACGCAGATGCAGCTATCTCGGACATGTGCTGCGCATGGACGATTCCAAAATTCCCAAGTCTACTTTTTTCTGGTTACCCGAAGGCACCCGCCACAGAGGAAGACCCAAAAATACACCCCGTCGTACCTATATCAACGACCTGCGACACCTTCACGCCTCAATACAGCCGGAGTGGGAAGACATCGTCGCAGCCACAAATTTCAAAGATGACTGGAGACTCTTCTTGGACGCCCTGGACGCCTCTGGAGGCACAGGAGGATCTAAGGCCTAAGGTCTAAGGGTCAAAGGTTGGATAAAGTATTCCCTCCTCTTATCTTTAAAGTTAGGTGACCAAAAATAAGCTTTGAATTAGGGTATGTTGTGAGGTCAAAAGGAATTTAGTCAGATATTCAACAGCGTTCCAATTTGATTTTGCACGAGCCCAGTGGTGAACTTTTGTCACAATTTTTATTTTTATTAATGAATAATAAAAAAATTAATGATTAATAATAAATTATTTTTATAATAATAATAATCCATAAATTATTCATAATAAATAATTAAGTCATAAATGAAGTCACAAGTGATAGTAAATAAATAAAGTCATAATAAATATTTTTTCTTAATGAGGAAAAGCACTAAAACAGAGTTAGGTATATGTGTGAAGCAGCAATTTTTACTGTAAATACTTTGCTGCTGCATTTTTCATAATTTTTCTTAAAAAGAAAACTACAAAACAGAAATGAAAACTAATGGATGCATGCGTGAAGAAGCAATTTTTGATACAAATGCTTTGCTGTTACTATTCTCACCAGAATTTTTCTTAAAAAGAAAGCCATAAAACAGAAATGAAAACCCATGGGTACATATGTGAAGTAGCAATTTTTGATGTAAGTGCTTTTCTGCTACTATTCTCGCCATAATTTTTCTTAAAAAGAAAACCATAAAACAGAAATAAAAACCCATGGGTGCATGTGTGAAGTAGCAATTTTTGATACAAATGCTTTGCTGCTACTATTCTCACCAGAATTTTTCTTAAAAAGAAAACCATAAAACAGAAATGAAAACCAACGGATGTATGTGTGAAGTAGCAATTTTTGCTGCATATGCTTTGCTGCTTCAATTCTCACCAGAATTTTTCTTAAAAAGAAAACCATAAAACAGAAATGAAAACCGATGGGTGCATGTGTAAAGTAACAGTTTTTGATAAAAGTGCTTTGCTGAACCCATTCTCGCAATATTTTTTTTAAAACAGAAACCATAAAATAGAAATGAAAACCAATGGGTGAATGTTTGAAGTAGTAAGTTTTGATGCAAATGCTTTGCTGCTACTAATGTCACCAGGATTTTTCTTAAAAAAAAAAAAAAAACAGCTATCAAACAGAAATGAAAACCAATGGGTGTATGTGTGAAGTAGCAATTTTTGCTGTAAATACTGTGCTGCTACCATTCTCACCAGAATTTTTCTTAAAAAGAAAACCATAAAATAGAAATGAATATCAAAGGGTGCATGTGTGAAGTAGCAATTTTTGTTGCGAGTGCTTTGCTGCTACCATTCTCCCATTATTTTTTTATGGCACTTGGTATTAACCAAGTGACATATAGCAATCGCCAATTCTGTCGGTCTGTCGGTCCCGGTTTTGCTACTTTAGGCACTTCCAGGTAAGCTAGGACGATGAAATTTGGCAGGCGTATCAGGGAAGGGACCAGCTTAAATTAGACATAGTCATTTTCCCAATTTGACCATCTGGGGGGGAGTGGGGGGCCGGTTAATTCGGAAAGAATAGAAAAAATGAAGTATTTTTAACTTACGTACTGTTGATCAGATCTTAATGAAATTTGATGTTTGGAAGGATATCGTGTCTCAGACCTGTTATTTTAAATCCCGACCGGATCTGGCGACATTGGGGGGGATATGGGAGGGGGAAACCTAAAATCTTGGAAAACACTTAGAGTGGAGGGATCAGGATGAAACTTGGAGGAAAAAATAAGCACAAGTCCTAGATACATGATTGACAAAACCGGAAGGGATACGCTCTCTTTGGGGTGGTTGAGGAGGTAACTCTGAAAAATAAAAAAAATGAGGTATTTTTAACTTACGAACGGGTGATCGGATCTAAATGAATTTTGATATTTAGAAGGATATAGTGTCTCAGAGCTCTTCTTTTAAACCCGACCGGATCTGGTGACATTGGGGGGGGGGGAGTTGGGAGGGGGAAACTTAAAACTTGGAAAACACTTAGAATGGAGGGATCGGGATGAAACTTGGTGGGAAAAATAAGCACATGTCCTAGATACATGATTGACATAACCGGAACGGATCCGCTCTCTTTGGGGTAGTTGGGGGAGGGGTTAATTCTGAAAAATTAGAAAAAATGAGGTATTTTTAACTTACGAACGGGTGATCGGATCTCAATGAAATTTGATATTTAGAAGGATATCGTGTCTCAAAGCTCTTATTTTAAATCCTGACTGGATCTGGTGACATTGGGGGAAGTTTGAAGTGGGGAACCTAAAATCATGGAAAACGCTTAGATTGGAGGGATCGGGATGAAACTTGGTTGGAAAAATAAGAGCAGTAGTCTTACATACGTGATTTACATAATTGGAACGGATCCACTCTATTGGGGGGGGGAGGGGCTAATTCTGAAAAATAAGAAAAAATGACGTATTTTTAACTTACGAAGGAGTGATCGGATCTTCATGAAACTTCATATTTAGAAGGACCTCGTAACTTAGATCTCTTATTTTAAATATCAACCGGATCAAGCGTAATTGGGGGGGGGGCAGTTGGGGGGACCGGAAATCTTAGAAAATACTTAAAGCGGTGAGATCAGGATAAAACTGGATGGGAAGAATAGAAACCTGTCTAAGATACGTGACTGACATAACCGGACCGGATCTGCTCTCTTAGGTGGAATTGGGGGGGGGGAATTTTGAAAATTGCGGTATTTAGAACTTACGAAAGGGTGACCAGATCTTAATAAAATTTGATATTTAGAAGGATCTTGTGCTTTAAAGTTCTGATTTGAAATTCCTGCCAGGATCCTGTGACATTGGGGGGAGTTGGAGGGGGAAACCGGAATTCTTGGAAAACGTGAAAATTGGGGTATTTTTATCTTACGAATAGATGATTGGATCTTAATGAAATTTGATTTTTAGAAGGAATTCATGTCTCAGAGCCCTTATTTCAAATCCCAACCAGATCTTTTTCATCCCGGAATCGGGATGAAGCTTGGTGGATAGAATAAACAAATGTCCTTGGTACGTGATTGACAGAATCGTACTGGATTCGCTCTCTTTTGGGGGAGTTGGGGGGAGGGATTCAGTGATTTGGCGAGTTTGGTGCTTCTGGACGTGCCAGGACGATTAAAATTGGTAGGCGTGTCAGGGAGCTGCACAATTTGACTTGATAAGGTCGTTTTCCCAGATTCGACCATATGGGGCTAAAGGGAGAGGAAAAATTAGGAAAAATTAGGTATTTATAACTTACGAGTGGGTGATCGGATCTTAATGAATTTTGATATTTAGAAGGACATCGTGACTCAGAGCTCTTATTTTAAATCCTGACCGGCATTAAGCCTCTTATTTTCCTTTTTAAATCAATCTATTGATTCATAGAATTTTGTTAGAGCTAATACCATATGATCTCTTGGCTCTTAGCTCTTCTCGCCTCGTCACAAGTGCCATATGAGCTCTTAGCTCTTGTTTTTTAAAGAAAGCCATAAAATAGAAATGAAAACCAATGGGTACATGTGTGAAGTAGCAATTTTTATCCAAATGCTTTGCTGCTACTATTCTCACCAGAATTTTTCTTAAAAAAACAACAACTATAAAACAGAAATGAAAACCAATGGGTGTATGTGTGAAGTAGCAATTTCTGATGCAAATGCTTTGCTGCTACTATTCTCACCAGAATTTTTCTTAAAAAGAAAACCATAAAATAGAAATGAAAACCAATGGGTGTATGTGTGAAATAGCAATTTTTGCTGCAAATGCTTTACTGCTGCCATTCTCACCAGAATTTTTCTCAAAAAGAAAACCATAAAATAGAAATGAAAACCAATGGGTGCATGTGTGAAGTGGCAATTTTTGATGTAAGTGCTTTACTGCTACGATTCTCCCCATATTTTTTTTTTTTTTTTATAGAAAACCATAAAATAGAAATGAAAACCAATGGGTGCATGTGTGAAGTAACAAATTTTGATGCAAATGCTTTGCTGCTACTATTCTCACCAGAATTTTTCTTAAAAAGAAAACCACAAAACAGAAATGAAAACCAATGGGTGCATGTGTGAAGTAGCAATTTCTGATGCAAATACTTTGCTGCTACTATTCTCACCAGAATTTTTCTTAAAAAAAGAAAACCATAAAATAGAAATGAAAACCAATGGGTGCATGTGTGAAGTAGCAATTTTTGATGCAAATGCATTGCTGAACCCATTCTCCCCATAACTAAAAAAAAAGAAAACCATAAAATAGAAATGAAAACCAATGGGTGTATGTGTGAAGTAGCATTTTTTGCTGCAAATGCTTTACTGCTGCCATTCTCACCAGAATTTTTCTCAAAAAGAAAACCATAAAATAGAAATGAAAACCAATGGGTGCATGTGTGAAGTGGCAATTTTTGATGTAAGTGCTTTACTGCTACGATTCTCCCCATATTTTTTTTTTTTTTTAAAGAAAACCATAAAATAGAAATGAAAACCAATGGGTGCATGTGTGAAGTAGCAAATTTTGATGCAAATGCTTTGCTGCTACTATTCTCACCAGAATTTTTCTTAAAAAAAAAACCACAAAACAGAAATGAAAACCAATGGATGGATCTGTGAAGTAGCAATTTCTGATGCAAATACTTTGCTGCTACTATTCTCACCAGAATTTTTCTTAAAAAAAGAAAACCATAAAATAGAAATGAACACCAATGGGTGCATGTGTGAAGTAGCAATTTTTGATGCAAATGCATTGCTGAACCCATTCTCCCCATAACTAAAAAAAAAAAGAAAACCATAAAATAGAAATGAAAACCAATGGGTGTATGTGTGAAGTAGCAATTTTTGCTGCAAATGCTTTACTGCTGCCATTCTCACCAGAATTTTTCTCAAAAAGAAAACCATAAAATAGAAATGAAAACCAATGGGTGCATGTGTGAAGTGGCAATTTTTGATGTAAGTGCTTTACTGCTACGATTCTCCCCATATTTTTTTTTTTATAGAAAACCATAAAATAGAAATGAAAACCAATGGGTGCATGTGTGAAGTAGCAAATTTTGATGCAAATGCTTTGCTGCTACTATTGAATTTTTCTTAAAAAAAAACACAACCATAAACAGAAATGAAAACTAATGGGTACATGTGTGAAGTAGCAATTCTTGCTTTAAATGCTTTACTGCTATCATTTCTGTTGAATTTTCACAGACCACTTGTACGAGTGTATTCTGACAGAAATTTCAATGACATTCGTAAAATTCATAATTTGCTGTTAAGATCTCTGAATCTTCAGAAAAAAATGAAAGTCTATTTATAATTTTTCCCATTATCCTCCATTTTGTTCTCAATTCAGCAATTCAACTCAGTTCAGCATAAAGAAAATAATTTAATATACATTAAATTGCCAAAGTTTTGCCCGGTTGGCACTATTGTTTATGAACAGTATTTTATTTTGTAGTTATTCATTTAATATTTATTTGAAAAACACGACAGCATGGAGAAGACGGAGCGATAAAGGAAAAAAACACCGAACATTAACCTCTACAAACTCTATATAAATGAAATAAGAAGAACCCAAAATAACAGCCATGACAAAACAAGACGAAACAGTAAAAAAACAAACAAAAAATACCATAAAGGAGAAACAACAACACAATGAAGATCATAGAAATTAATAAGATAAATCACTCTTTAGTTCTCACATCCATTCATTTTGGCAAAATTCTATATAGTGACTGATTTTGCAATTCGTCTAGAAGGCCAAACTGAGACTCTAGTGCTCACTACTTTGAAATTAGTAAAAACTTGTGAGTTCCCCTACTACCAAGGCAGGTAAAGTAGAGGCTTCATAAATAAAAAAGAAATATTTGTATTATTTTGATCTGATGAGTTTTTCCTAATAGTTTGCAAAAGAGGGTGGCGGTAAGACTGAGTAGATACGCAAAAGAATTATAAAGGTTAAGGAGAAGATCCAACTTCTCAAGGCTAGGACAAAAGTTCAAATGAAACAATAGAGGCCTAAACTGTTGAATTTAAGCGGAATCCAAGATCTAGAAGTAGCTTACTGGTGGGTGGATAAAGACTTTCCCAAAGGTCACAAATGAAACCCGTGATCCATTTTCCAACTAAAAAGGATGGTCTCGGATTTTACAAAGTAAAATTGTAAACTAATTTGCTGACATTGAGCTTCAAGAGTTTCCATATATTTCTGCAATACGACTAGCATTCAAAATTCTGTGAGCATATCTTGCTAAAAGCAGATTGTTTGAGAATAAAATGAGATTAATTGACCGTCAGTACTCATTTCTGTTCCATGGTCCTTCAGCCAGGAAGTGCGAAGGGGGATCGGCACCAGTCATTCTATGCTTTCACACACTTCCTGTTTAACTTCCCCAGATTTCTTTAGGTACGCATTTAGAACAGGGTCGGCTATGGCTGAACTTACAGAGTCACGCCACTGACCTTGTCCCAAACCAAATAACCAACGACACCAGGACTCGAACCTTTGTTCTCATGGACGGAGTATTTCAGGTCTAGCGTGCTCCCACTGAGCAATGACAGCTCTATGAAATTGAAAAAGCCTGTAGGCTTATGCTTTATGCAAAATTTGCAGTTTTTCTTCTTTTTGTTGTTTACATGAAGTTTTTTTTGTATGTCTATTACTTTTACACTGGAGTACCTCTCCAAATCTATCAAGCGTTTTTTCTACATTAACAGTGCAATTATACAAGGTTTGTCAACAATTAATTTTCTTTCATATGGTCCAGGTTCCGAACTTTGATGCAAGAATATCTCAGTCATGGCTAAACTTAGCTAGTCAATAATTAAAAGGCTATGGTTCAAATTTTAAAAGAAGGTACTTATTAATTGTTCTTAAATCAAACAGTTTGTAGTAACGAGCTGTAAGTAAGGAGCGACCCGGCTCAAGAGTAACTGAAACTCTAAAAAATGGATTTTTGACACCAAAAGATATATAAAAAGAATTGGATTTTTAGTCTGATTTCAAATATATAAGTTTCATCAAGTTTAGTCTTGCCTATCAAAAGTTGTGAGCCTGAGAAATGTGCCTTATTTTGAAAAAAAAGGAAACAACACCTAAAAGTAATTGAGTCTTAATTAATATCACACCATCAGATTCAGCGTATTCGATAGCCGTATTTAAGAGGTATAAAGCTCATATCCGCAAAAATATGGAATTTGTTTTGTTTTTTTTTTTCCAGAAGAAAAATCACGAATGATTGTTTGTTTGTTTTTTTCCACCGGTGATAATATGAACCCACTGGTCCTAGAATATTGCAAGAGGGCTCATTCGAACGGAAATTAAAAGTTATAGTGCCTTTTTTAAGTGGCCAAAAAATTGAAGGGCAACTAGGACCTCTCCCATGCTCATTTTTTCCCCAAGTAACTTGATCAAAATTTTGAGATAGCCATTTTGTTCAGCATAGTCAAAAACCTGATAACTATGACCTTAAGGATGACTTAGTCCCCCACAGTCACAGGGGAAGGACTGCAAGTTATGAACTTTGCCCATTGTTTACATATGGTATTGGTTATTGGGAAGTATACAGACGTTTTCAGGGGGAATTTTTCTGGTGGGGAAGGAGAGGGCCAGGTGGAGGGAGTTACGTGAGAGGAACTTTCTATGGAGGATTTTTCAAGGGGAAAGGGAATTTTCCATGAACAGGAGCCGGATTTCCCAGCATTATTAAAAAACGATCAGAAATTAACTAAAAAAAAGCTTTTTCAACTGAAAGTAAGGAGCAACATTAAAAATTAAGACAAACAGAAGTTATTTCGTATACGAGGGGTTATCCCCCTCGTCAATACCTTGCTCTTTATGCTATAGTTTTTCTAGCAATTTCAAAAGAGCTATTAATCCTAATTAAACGGCCTTTGTGATACAGGGGTCATTCTTAAAGAATTGGAACTTAATTCGAACTTTGGAGTAAAGAGTGAGGTATTGACGAGAGGGGGAACCCCCTTATATACGAAATAATTTCTGTTCGTTTTATGCTTTAATGTTGCTCCTTACATGTAGTTCAAAAAACTTGTTTTTTCATTTAATTGCAACATAAATTGTCTCGAACCACTGCTCTTAAAATTCTGTACAACACGGCTTTACTAGTATGGTTTACATGTCCTTACTTGGAACTTGTAAAAAAAATGGGGGGGGGGCTTAAGAACTTTAGTGTTGAAATTGGGCATTTACCACTAGATATTGTATTAATATAAATTAAAATCCATGTCTGTTAAATAATTAGTGTTTTAGTGCAACTGTTATTTTTTTGAGGAATATTTATATGCCTGTTGTATATATTAGCCAAGTTGTAAAATGCTTTCTTGTTTTCTTATTTGGCTTGAATAAAGAATATTTAATCATATAAATTGATACTAAGATCAAAAGAATAATATTTGTCAAACAATATGGAAGCAGTTGTTTAATTTCTTTTATGAGTGATTTTTTCTGTAATTGTTACTAGGGTTCCAGTGAAAGATAAGCCAATGGGTATTTTCTGGAAGTAGTTTGAAGAATATCGTTAATTTATGTGTTTTGAAAAAAAAATCTTTATTAATACCGGTGTTTGAACTTAGCTAGATGAGAAGATTGAACTAAAATAGGATTTATCCTAAATATAATTTATTATCCCGGAAGGAAAGAACAAAATGTAAAATTAGTCCTACCCAGGATTTCCAGCCCAAAAGATTTGTCATTAGACTAGGGTTTTCTTTGGTAAGGGATTGTTTAATAGTTTTCTATTTATAGTTAGGCCTCTTCTATTCTAATTCTTTAATATAAAATTAAATTAAAAAAGGAAGTTTTTTTTTACTGGAAGCAAGGAGCAACATTAAAACTTAAAACAAACAGAAATTATCCCGTATGTGAAAGGAGCTGTCTCCTCCTCAACACACCGTTCTTTATGTTTTTATTGTTTTAAAAAGTAGAGTTATTAAAAAGAGTCAAACTTTAGTGTAAAGAGCGGGGTGTTGGGATAGCCCCTTTCACATACGAAACAGTTTCTGTTCGTTTTAAGATTTGATGATGCTCATTACTTTCAGTTAAACAAAACTTGTTTTTGTATTTCATTTCTGAACATTTTTGAATTAATGCAGGTTTTGATTTTGACTCAAAGTAAATGAATAATTAAAACAAATTGGCATATTAAATTTTACTTTTTTTGGACTAAATGCCTTTCTCGAAAAATTCTTCCATGAAAAAAATCCTCCCATGTAACTGTCTTCCTCGACCCCCCACCCTCCCTCACCAGAAAAATCCTTACGACAACGCCTGTATACTTTCCAATAACCAATTCTATATTTAAACAATGGGTAAGTTCATAACTTGAAGCCCTCCCCCCGGGGACTGTGGAGGATTAAGTCGTCTTCAAAGACATAGCTATTAGATATTTCGACTATGTTGAACAAAATGACTATTTCAAAATTTAGATCCAGTGACTTCGGGAAAAATGAGCATGGGAGGGGGGCCTAGTTGCCCTCCAATTTTCTGTTGACTTAAAAACGGCACTAGAACTTTAAATTTTCGTTCGAATGAGCCCTCTCAAAACATACTAGGACCACTAGGTGATACGATCACTCGTAGGAAAAATAACAAAAAAACAAAACAAACAAAAAACAAATAAACACTCATCCGTGATCTTTCTTTGGGCAAATATTACTAAATTCCATATTTTTGCAGATAGGAGCTTGAAACCTCTACAGTAGGGTTCTCTGATACGCTGCATCTGATGGTGTGATTTTAAGATTTTATGACTCTTGTAGGGGTTGTTTCCCTCTTATTTCGAAAATAATGCAAATTTTCTATGGTTCGCAACATTTGATAGGTAGAACTAAACTTGATGAAACTTATATATGTAGAATCAGCATAAAAAATCCCGATTCTGTTGATGTGTATATTGGTATCAAAATTCCGTGTTTTAGAGTTTCGGTTACTTTTGAGCCGGGTCGCTCCTTACTTTCAGTTTGTTACAACGTACTGTCTGACTTAGTCAGGTCAAAAATTATTCCTTTTGATAAATTTCAAAAAGGCTGAAAATTAGTCTGATGATATTCACAACTTCAAAATAATAGTATAGTACATTTGACACGAAATACCCAGCAGGGCCATAGCCACAAAAAAAAACATACAACAAAAATAACAATAAATACAAATACAATTAACAACATACCAATACAATTAAAGGATTCAATTTAAATTTTCGATGAAAATGACTAAAGCACAAAAAAACATTAAAAAACACTAACATAAACAAACAAAAAAGTTATCACATAACACTCTCACGATGGGTTATACCTATACAAATAAACCGCAGCAGATTTTTAATACTAAAAAGACACCATTTTCACAGCATTTTTTCCACCCAAGGCTCACAGCTCTTCCACTTCAAAAATGATCTTCCACAAGACCCTTAACCTTTCATACTTCCCCAGAAAATGCAATAAATTTTCCTCCCTCTCTCCACAGATCTGGAAACAATAAGGACCATTCTTTTATTCTAACCCTTCCCAAATATCTTCTTCTTCCCTCAAGCGGCACAAATTACCTGTACAAGAAATTACTCACTTAATATCCTCCCTAGATAGCCAAGCTCTAAATATACCTCTTCTCCCAATGCCTCTTTTACCCTAAAATACAAACTAAGAGATTCAGACGTTCTAATCTGGCACCCCACTTCAGTATTTCCTGATCGAATAAAATGGAATATACCTGTTTGGACACTTCTCCCACTTGCCTACCCCTATTCCATCCACCCGAGGTTCCACAGGAAGCCAAAATTTCTTAATCTGCCCCGTCCATGAACATCTTCTTGCGTCTAACAGAGACTCCACCAATGCTTCCCTCAGTAAACTGTGCTTTTCTCTACTTACCCTTCTTTCCCAATACTTCGCCATTTTTGCTAATTTCCTACTTCTTAAGGACTAAATTCCCAAATTACCTTTAATAACTAGGCTATTAAGCCTCTTACTTAAAATTAGCCTCCTTCTATAATACTTGAATTGTAACCTTTATAATATAACACCCTTATCAAACCCCCAAACTTTTGCTCCATACACAATTACCGACCTAATATTAGACTCAAACACCCTCTCCTGAATTTCTGCAAGACCTACTGACCTGAAAGGACTACTTAGAACAATTCATATTACCCTATTCCTCTTTTTTTCAAATAATTCTACAAGCTTGTCCCACTTACCCTCCTTTGTTTACAGATAACTCAAGTAAATAAACTCATCCACAGCAGATAAATTTTCCATTCCAAGCATAAGCTCCTCTTTCTACCCTTCTCACTTCCCCCAAAAACCAAAACCGCTGATTTGCTAACATTAAGTACTAACTTTATAATAACATTACTGACATATTAACATTAAGTATATAAGGAGCTAGACAATCGAGCAAGCCACCATATTAAGTCAACCACCAATTTTCTCGGCTACTTTAATCTGGATTAAAAAAGAAGTCACTGGGAACAGACACCATATTTTAAGAAATAAAATTGAACCAGCTTTCCCCTCTTGTATACAGTTATTCTATACCATGTTGGCAAACCTGATCCATATGTGTCATCCACGTAACACATCTGTGTCCCTAATTTTTACCACAATTTATAAGATTTTCAAGCAAGGTCGTATCCGGAGGGGTTAGGGGGTTTCAACTTCCCCCCTTCCATTATCTGACCAAATTTTAAAAACGTAATAAAAATGAATAAAAACCCATTTTTATGTATTTTTTTTTAGGTTTTTAACCCCCTATTCCCCTTAAAAAACTCCACGAACAAAGATCCTGGATACGGCTTTTGCTTAAGGAATGAAGATCAGCACGTACATTCAGCTGCTCAGGATGTAAAAACTGCTAGATGGCAACAGTGTTGTTCCTTATCCGCCACTTAAAAAGTCACCACGTCAATTAGTAAATGGCTATGCGCTCTGTGTATTCCAATCACAAACAATGTTGTGTCACTATTCCTGTTTACTGCTTTGTTTTAACATATTTGGTAGACGTGACTAAACTCTTTCTAAATTTTTACCTAATTTTATCGACTAAGTGACGTTCGTGCCACCAGCATTAGAAACAGGACCACAAGTCATAATCTGAACCATCAGTGCCTTGGAATTTTGATTTTTATCAGAATTTTTATTAATTTTTCGCCTCACCTCATGATTTTGAACCTTTGTCGAAAAATATTTTTATTTATCTCTGCTACTTGATAGTAATTTGATATTTTATCTAATGTTCGTTGGTTATTCCTCTAGTCTATTGGATTTGATTCAAAATCCGGCGACCGGAGCAAGCTAGTTTTATGTCGGATCGTTCAACCATCGAGCAGATTTTCACGATTCGACAAATAGTAGAGAAGACGACAGAGTTCCGACAGAAAGCATTTATTACCTTCGTTGACTTCCGTGCTGCATTTGACTCAGTCGATCGAAAAGCTCTTTGGCGGATTCTAGAGTTGACTGGCCTACCCGAGAAATATTGCAGACTTCTCAAGGCGCTGCACCATGGGACGGAGAGCTGTGTACAAGTAAATGGTCGGCGCAGCCCGTTCTTTCAAATCACGACAGGGGTGCGCCAAGGATGTGCAGTAGCCCCAGAGCTCTTCAATGTCATCATAGATTACGATATGACAAAAACCACTTCACGTCTCAGCTTTGGGCTCAAATTCGGAGATCATACCATCTCAGATGTCGATTTTGCCGATGACTTGGCCATTCTGGCGGACTCCATGGAGCAGCTGCCGGAAGCACTCCGAATCCTGCGAGAAGAGGCTGCCAAAGTAAGACTGCATATAAACTGGAACAAAACTAAAATTATGGCCATAGACCCGTCTTCTCCTGCTGTTAACTCTCCAGTTAGCCTGGAGAGCACCACTAGCATCGAGGTTGTTAAAGACTTCACCTACCTGGGCTCCATAATTTCTTCAAATGGCTCACTTCTCCCCGAGCTGCAGGCATGATTATCTAAAGCGTCTTCTGTCATGGGTAGACTGAGTCGTCACCTCTGGCGAAAACCAAATATCAGTCGCACAACGAAACTGCGGATCTTCAACGCTTTAGTCGGCTCTGTGATGCTTTACGGAGCTGAGACATGGCAAGCATCAGCTCCAACCCTCAAGAAAATAGACGTATTTCATGCAAAGATCCTGAGGAGGATTGAGGGCCTACGATGGTCCGACTTCGTCAGCAATGAAAAGGTTCTGCAGCTCACAAAGCAGTCTTGGTTTTCGACTCAAGCAGCCGAGCGAACCTTACGATGGTTCGGGCATCTGCTTCGAATGCCACCACATCTACCCGCAAAGATGATCTATGACTTCGACCCTATCAAAGTTGGTTGGAAGCGATCTCGCGGCCGACCGAAGAAACGTTGGTCCGACAGCCTGTCCGAGTTCTTGGCAATGGCAAACATCAGACAGGGCGAAGAGCAAATACTCGCCATGGACCGAAGTGGGTGGAGGAGGCAGACGTCACTCTCTACGCCGAGCAGTGCCCGGCAGGAGACTTAAGTCAAGTAAGTCAAAGTATTGGATTTGAACCCTTTACCTAGCTGTTTATCTTAGATTTGAAATGAGCATAAAATGTTACTTCTTCATTTGTTTTGTATATACAAAGCCACTCTGTTTTTTTTTCAAGCTATTTTCAAATTCTTTTTACTACTAAGGTTCCTTTTATTTTGTAGGAAAAATACAATTCCCAAATATTTACATGTCTCAAGCCTTTTGATTCTGTTGTCGTAAATAAATACTGCATCTGTTTCAATCTTTTCTGCACGACAGTTAGTTAAAAATAAAAACAATAAACTATGTAATGCAAGACCTAAGAAACAAGAAGAAAAGGCAATTTTATATACAAGAGAAAACTAACAATGAAGAAAACAGCAAAAAAACTTTCATACTAAAATTGATGGAACGATTTTACAGAAATGACTGCAGAAAGATGTACATAGGAAAGACCTATGTCTCTCAACTATTTTAATCCAATTGTACTTTAATTCAATTGTACAAGTTCATTTTAAAAGACACTCATTAAATATACAAAAATTTACCTTTTATCTAAAACCTAACCAAATTTTCCATTTTACGCATAAGAAAATTTTTCGCTGCTAGTTCCAGGGCAAAGTACCGACTGTGTCTTGTGTTTCATACCTTTAAGTTCTTTTTAAGTGGGACTAAAATTGTGCACCAGCCTTATAAACCAAATTTTAACTACGAAAAGATTTCATATATAGTAGAATTTCGCGTACAGTGAATCTACTTATGAGGGAAGTTAGATATCAAATAATAAAAAAAAACCGCATCCAAGTTTCGATGAATTTGTAATACCAGCAATGTTTTTAGAACACTTTTACCAGTGCTGTTGTTATACCATCTTAAGACTATATCCGAATTTTCTAAGCCTCTGAGATATTCCACCAAAAAAGTCTTGCTAGCTGGTTTCGGGGGGAGGATTAATAGGGAAAGATTAAATACAGGGGATAGACGTATGACTGGGTATATAGTGTCCTGGTTTTTGGTTATTATCCAAATATTTTGGCAATAATTCAAATATTTTAGTAATTATGTTTGGTAATTTCTGGTAATTATCGCAGTGGTTCGGCAGTGTCAATTAAAACAATAGCTAATGACAGCAATGGCAACTTACCGCTTTATATATTGCCTCTTCAAGCGACTCGTTCATTTGTCGAATTTTGTTATTTTCTTTTGTAATTCTTTCCTTCGACTTTTTTGCGCAAGAAATTTCCAAAGAAACTTGCTTTGTCCTTGATTCAAGATCAGAAAGTTGTGAAACCATTCTAGATTTTGCCACATTTAGGGCTTCAATTGAGCCTTGAATGCTCTCAATATGTTTCTCTTCTTCCTAAAAATGAAAACATTGAATATTAAACATTCGAGTTTATGACAATATATTTTCACTTTGGAACTACTTAGCCTAGGTATATGCACCCCTTCCTCCCTCTAAGTCTTAATTTAAATAAAATGATGCAAAATTTCCCGAAATTGTGACAATTTTGTAGCAATAAAAGTTCATTTTTCACTCTTTGTCTCTACTCTTTTGGATATCATTCTTAACACCCACCACCCATTTAAAAAACAAAAATTCTGAAGTTCCTGATGTAGTTATGGTACGGTAGGTTTGGTAATCTTTTGGAATTCTCATATACTCAAAATGGCCGTGAGATCAGTGACCTTGAAGATGCAAAATGCAAAACCTTATTTTTGGAAAAAAAAAATGTTCCCCAGTTTTGTCTTTTCAGTGGGTATATCCTTTTAAAAGTAAAAATTTCTTATTTTGAGCATCCATTTGCAAAGGAAAAAAAACTTTAAAAGGCGGAAAAAAAAAGCCAATATCGACGTTCTGAGATCAACTCATTCTATTCAGCCGTTCTTTTTTATCTGCATGCCAGGTTGTCAAATAAGATTTTTGCAAAGTTATTTCTGGCCTGCAGAAGACTAATCTGAAGTGATGTTTTTCAACAATTTCAGAAAAAAAAACTTTGTTGGAAGGTGAACAGTATGTTTAAGTGTCTGTTGAACAATAAAATTATATGTAAAAACAGTTTTTTCAACTGAAAGGAAGGAGCAACATTGAAACTTACGAACAGAAATAATGACTTATATGAGGGACGATACCCCTCACCAATACTTCGTTCTTCATTTTAAAGCTTTAAAGTATTTTAAAAAAGCTTGTTATTAACGTCAAAGACCACACTGCCTTTCCCTGACGAAAGTAAAACAGTTCAAAATAGGGATGAAACCTTTTTATTGACAGTGAACAAATATAAAATTTTACTGCTGATGATGAACACTTACATGTGTTCGAAATATCCAGTTAAATTTTATATCTGTTCACTGTCAATAAAAAGGTTTTATCCCTATTTTGAACTGTTTTACTTAAGCTTGTTATTCTTATTAAACTGCGCTTGTGTTCTAGATGTCGTTCCTAAAGAATTGGGACAAAAAGTAGAAATTTATGTGAAAACAAATTACTGAGGAGGGGGTATCAATCCTGATATACGGGATATTTTTTGTTAGTATTAAGTTCCTTAATTTCAGTTGAAAAACACATTTATTTAATTTTTATCGTTTTTCAAATAATACAAGGACATTCATCCCCCATCCCTATAAAATCCCCCTTCCCGCATAAAACTTCTTGCGGACGATTCCGCCTGGAAATTATCTTTATCCTACTTTTATTTGAAAAGAAGGGCTTGTTTTTTAATTCAATGTCTATATCTTTTTCAAATCATGCCAAAATTCCCCTTTCCGTAAAAAATCTTCCTGAAATCCACCCGATGAAAAGTTTCTTCTGTGGAAATATCCCCCTTGAAGAATATACCCAACCAAAAATCCTCCTTTCCCAACGGGAAAGTTCCCCAGACAATTCCAATCTCCTTTAAAAATTTCCCCGGATGATTTCCCCAGATCATTTCTACATGTAAAATTGAGCTGGCAAAGAAAACAGATAAATAAAAGAAAAATAAAGAGAGAAGAAAATCTCCAGATGAAGAAACATATAAATATATATGTATAAAAGAATCCAATTCTTTTCATCTATCTATTGTCACAAAAATTATCTAGCTTTTATTTTTCCGATATTTTCATCCACTTATTTTAAAAATGAGCGAATAAAAAAAAATTACAAGAAAAATGTTTTTAACCTATAGGTGTCTATTTTTTAGTCAAATAATATCGGGGCTCTTTTTCTCTAACATTGAGATATGGTGCATGGATTTGAAATTCAATTTTATAACTCTTCAGTTTTACGTCTCTGAGATGAAGTGTATAAAATGCATAAATCATTAGGTTTTATCTGTGCAAGAGAGACATTTTCAACGTCAATGCGAGACCCAATTTTTAAAAACACCCGGAGACTATTTTTGGCTTTGATCAGCCAAAAGTAAAAAGAAATTTGAGGTTTGTGAAAATACTATACTTTTGTCGCAGTAAGAATGTGTTAGTTTATTTTTCCATGCGGTGTCAATGTGTCCACGCAAAAAGGTCCAAGGGATTCTTAAGTTACTTATTACATGGTTTAATACTACGTTAATGTTAAACCACTCACCTTTACAAGTTTTACTTATTTATTTCTTTGTTATAAGTTTTACTTACTCACCTTTACTTATAGCTGCAGGATCAAATAAACAGGATCCCAGGTAAAATGCGCTGTTTGTATTAGGGGATTTTAATGGTCGAGTTGATGGAAATAGGGATAGATTAACGGAATGGGGTGGGATAGGGATCGATGGGAAATAATAGAAAACGGATGGAACAATTTTCGGAAAATAGTTTATTCTTACATGCGGTGTCGATGTGTCCGTCCACGCAAAAAGGTCCAAGGGATTCTTTAAATTACTTATTACATGGTTTAATACTACATTATTGTTAAACCACTGACCTTTACAAGTTTTTGTACATCTTTGACCATTTCTTCAGTGCTGCGACCATGTTCTTCAATGTTCTTGAGTGATTCTTTTAGAGATTCTTCTTTTAACAAAGCCAACTGAATTTTCCTTTGGACTTGCTTAATATCATTTCCAGTTTGAACTTTCTCTGCATCAAGGCTCTTAATTTCATTTTTGACATTATCTATCTTACTTACGTTTAATCTTTTCTAAAAATAAAAAATAA
>NC_088877.1:4518300-4640775 GCF_032884065.1 Artemia franciscana
CGAGCCTGAAAAAATTTGCCTGATTTTTAGAATAGGGGAAAACACCCCCTAAATTTCAAGGAATCTTAACAAAAATCAAGCCATCTTATTCAGCGTACCAGAACACCATACTGTAGAAGTTTCAAGTTCCTATCTACAAAAATGTGGAATTTTGCTATTTTTGCCAGAAGACAGATCACGGATGCGTGTTTATTTGTTTTTGTTTATTCACAGGGGAGATTGTATTGAGATAATGGTCCAGGAAGGTCGGAAAAGGGTGCATTCGAACAGAAATTAAAAGTTCTAGTTCCTTTTTCAAGTGACCAAAAAGACTGGAGGGCAACCGGGCCCCCTCCCATGCCCATTTTTCCCCAAAGTTATCTGATAAAAATCATGAAATATCCATTTTGTTCAGAATAGTTGAAAGATCAAACAACTAGGTCTCTGGGTGTAATATGATCCCCCACAACATATTTTGGGTGGAGGGGATTATGCTTAGAGTGGATTTCTATAGGGAGAATCTTCCTTTGGGAGGAAATTTCTGGGGGATGAGTTTTCCAGGGGGAGTGTTACACTGGGGGGATTTGACAGAATTACTATACGAAATTCTTTTTAATTGTCTTACATTCTCTTTGCAAAATTTTTCATGTGGAGGTGTTCCGAGGGAATTATCCGAGAGATATTTTCCGCGTGTTTTGATTTCCGAAAAATAATTCCCACGAAAGGGGGCATTTCTGGAGTGATCAAGAAACCGATTAGACAATAAAGTCTTATTCAAATGATAGAATTCTAAGGAGAATTTTTCAGGCTGAATCGGCCACAAGCAATTTTACAGGGAGGGAGGATTCTCAGCAAGGATGGGACTGTCAGGAGGGAATTTGACAGGGGGATGCATTTACGTTGGGTGAAATTACCTCAGAGGAGTTTTCAATGAGGGGGAAGGGTACAATTCATAGATGGTGACCCAGATTTAACGGCATTATTCGAAAAATGAACAGAAATTATTCCATATATGAAAGGTTGCCCCCCCCCTCTTCAATACCTTGCTCTTTACACTAAAGTTTGACTTTTGTCCCAAATTTTTAAGAACGGCTAGTGAAACACAGGGGTCTTCTAATTAGTATTGGAAGTTGTTTTGTTTTTGTTTTGTTTTTTTAAGTGCTAACACCTTTAGCGTGAAGAGCAAGGTATTGAGAAGGGGGTAACCTTTCGTATATGGAGTAAAGCTGCCAAAATTAATACGGAAATTTCTTTTTAATTTTTCAGGTACCATCAGCCAAATTCGAGCCCGCATTAGCTGAAAAACGTTCAGAAATTCAGTAAAAAAAAGGACAAATTTTTCTAGCTGAAAGTAAGGAGCGACGTTAAAACTTAAGAATGAATAAAAATTATTCCATACATGAAAATGCCTGTCCTCTCCTCAACTCCTCGCTCTTTACGCTAAAGCCTAACTCTTTGTCACAACTTTACTTTTTAAAACAATAAAAACTTCAGCATAAAGAGCGAGGCGCTGAGGAGGGGACAGCCCCTATCACATACGGAATAATTTTTGTTCGTTTTAAGTTTTAACGTCGCTCCTAATTTTCAATTAAAAAAAACTTTTTTTTGTTTAATTTCTAAAAAAAAGTCAGATGAAGCAGAAACCATTTGTACCATAAGTACACAATAGGAATGTGTTTACTTTTATTACCCCTCATTTTGCGCGCTTGCTTAGCCCAAACTACTTTATAATTTGGCAAATGTTCAAAACAAATCATCTTCATACTTTAAAAAAAAAATTCGGGTTGAACCAAAAGAAACTTTTACTTGAATTTAATCTAAAGTTCTTAGTAAATTTCAGCCTATTTTAAATTTGTCAAGCTCAGGTAGCTAATGCTGTACTGTCAGCAGTAGTGATAGTTACAATCCATGTTAAACCCATTGTGTTTTTTGGAGACAATGGGCCTTTCTGGGTCTTAATTCAACTTAGTGAGCGAGCACGTCCATAATAATAATAGTAGTGAGTTTCTTATCACTTTCATTTACTGTTTGCCCTAAACCTGTAACAAAAAAATGGAAGGGAACGGGGTTTCTTTTAGAATAAAGGAAAGAAAATGGGAAGAGCCATTTCCTTATTGAGAAAGCACTGCTAAAATGAAGTAAAGTGCACAATATTCGAAGTGTTTAACTTTAAAAAAAAAAACAGTGTTAAGAATTAGAGAGCAGGTTTATAAAACCTTCTATTTTCTGAGAGTCCTGGTTAAGTATACACAGTCTACACAAAGAGAGCACCAGGGGAGTTCCTAAAAAGGGTGAGGTAGTCTCATAATTTGAGAGGTAGATTAAAAAAAAACGGGGAAATTCAGAGCAAATAAGCAAAACAAGGTAGATCACATTCAGTGAAAAGAGAACTGCAATTTCCTGACCTCAGTGGTCCGAGACCTGACTTGAGTGGAAAATTCGTCATAGACAGTCAAGTTTCCAATATCATGCCACATTTGTTCATTTCTTTCTTTATCACAAAATAACGAAAATTGCACGACTTGAAATATCTATTAATTGAATATACAAATACAGCTTAAAACGGACAAAAATTACTACAAACAAGAGTCTATTACCTACTGCGTCATTGACGCTTCATTAAAAACGAATTTTAATACAAATGTGTTCTATTCTGTTTATTACAACAACGATGAAAATTTTCATATAGCTCATATTCAAACAGTTATCACAAGCAAGGTGGGGGAGGACAATAATTAAATTGTATTGGGCAGTCAAAACCCCAATTATGACACTGCCTGTCTTAATAGAATCTTTCAAATATTTCAGTCAAGACCTCCACTCAACTGTCCTCTGAGCAGGAATAAGAATTAATAAATATAGATAAAAGTCCACATGACAGAATAATAAAAGCCTTAATAAATAAAACTATATTAGAAGAGGCCCTTTCTCAACCATTAGTAAAAAAGCACCTTCTAAAAAGTAGCACTTGCAGTTACAATTCATATTAAGGCCATAGTGAGTTTTGGAGGCAATGGGCCTTTGCGGCAAGAGCCTTGACTCAATTTGTGAATTGATTCTACCCAAAGTGTTTGCTGTTTTGAAAAGTAGTTGAGACGGGTGTCTCAGGAGGGTCTTTTGAAGCTTCTTTGTTTTCTCAAAAGCTTTGGTGCATGGATTGCAAGGTTGTGGTCCTCTCATCTGAAACAGTAGCTTCATTTTTTCTGAATCTTTTTTTCATTGGGGGTTTTCTTTTCATTTTTACCAAAAAATACAATATAATTCCCAGTAAAAAATATCATTCCCTATATACCTGGTAACTATTGCATGGGTACAGGTGGTTGGAGGCTCAGCTCCCAATTAAGAAACAGGGTGAGTTGCTGATGCAAAAGTAGACAAAACACACTTAATACAATAACAACAAGCAAAAACACTTGAATGAAAAATATATTTTTTCTCTTAATAAAAATTTCAAAAAGTACTACATATAATAATTTCCTTTCAAATGAGCCTAAAAACATCTATCTATGATTTTTAAGCACCCCACTAGCAGAAACAAAAAAGGAGACATCAGAGTGTCCCATGTGAAAAAGTGGTTTCCTTGTTGTTCCAGATGGGAGACTGTAATTCTCCTAAATGGGATTTTTGGCTAAGGTGATTACACGGATGTAGTTTCTCATTTCAAACCAACACCATTCTATGGTTTTCAGGCTGTTTTTTGAAATTCCCAAAAATTTGTTTTCACAACAAACTTTTATCAGTAAGATTGACTAAAATAGTAATATAAATAAATAAAATAGTATTATTAATAAATAGCCATTCCTTAAACAGCTTCAAATGATGATTCTTCTTCACTTGACATTTTTTTTCTTTTTAATTTTTTTTTTATTAATCATTTTAAAATTTTTGCTGTCAGCTAAAACTCACTATTTAATAGGTTACCCTAGAGGTGAAAAAATAGGAGTTTGTCTAGGTTCATCAAAGGTTGCTCTCCTAAAGGGTTGTTTAACACTCTGTTCTATGGGTTTTTCTGAAGGAAAGTGAAACTCTAGAATAATAAAGAATAGTTCAATTCCCTCATCAGCCAAACTTTCCAAATGTAATGGTTGCTAATTCCACAAAAGCGTACTCCCCACCCGCCAAATGGGATAAGACATAGACTTAGGCTTTATATAATACTACAAGAAAATGCTATGATAATAAAATTCTTAGGCCTACTTTTTAACATGCATAAGGTTTTGTTAGTCAGATTTTCATGTTTCCTTCCATTTTAAAACACTTTTTTAAATCATTCCCAATTGCTATTTGCACAGCTGTTCTAAATTCATAGTCACACTATGCTATTTTTGTTAGTCAGGTTTTCATGTTTCCTTCCATTTTAATACACTTTTTTAAATCATTTCCAATTGCTATTTCCACAGCTGTTCTAAATTCACAGTCACACTATGCTATTTTTGTTAGTCAGGTTTTCATGTTTCCTTCCATTTTAATACACTTTTTTAAATCATTTCCAGTTGCTATTTGCACAGCTGTTCTAAATTCACAGTCACACTATGCTATTTTTGTTAGTCAGGTTTTCAGGTTTTGTTAGTCAGATTTTCATGTTTCCTTCCATTTTAATACACTTTTTTAAATCATTTCCAATTGCTATTTGCATAGCTGTTCTAAATTCATAGTCACACATTAACTTTAACTTAGTAACTAAATTTAGTAACATCCATTGATTTGGCAGCTGTTTGCTCCTGACTTTAGTTTTTCCTTCTTTTTTGTACTTTGTTTTTTTTTTCTTCTAGTTTTTATAGGCCTTGGGATGCTTCCACTGATAAATACTTCCATTTTTGGTTGCCCAAGCTTGGTTAAAGCCAAATTTTTTTCGAAAATCAGAATCGATACCGATGGAGTTTATGTTTGGTCAGAGTTTACTTTTGTTAAGAAAGGTTATAAGATGATTATTTTTTTTTCCTTTTTGGTTGACAACCACTCGGCAGTCAGAATAGATTTGCTGAAGCGATTCTTCCCAATTTGAGTAGAATCTACGAAGTGAGTAAGGAGACCTTTTCTTTGAATTTATTTTTCTTCCATTTTTATTTATATGTATTATGTGACTGTGTCATTCACATTACACTTCCATATTTATTCTTCCATTTTAATACACTTTTTTAAATCATTTCCAATTGCTATTTGCACAGCTGTTCTAAATTCACAGTCACACCATGCTATTGACCAGGTTAAGAGACAAATACATGTTAACAAAGAGATATATGATGATTTAATCACCAACAACCAATCAATAACAATATTATTCAGGGCTATAACTCATACCATTAGGGGAGGGGCACAATTATCATTGTAGCAACCCTAATATTTGGTAATAATGTTGCTTGGAAAACTGAGTGCTTCTCCTCTTTTGTTCTAGTGTTTCCTGTAGAAGGAACCATAGAACAGATTGTTACTAAGGGTGAAAGAAATTCCTTTAAAACACTTTATAATTTAGGCTCTGAGTCCATTAATGAAGGTATTATTTATACAACTCAGTTGCTTTCCATGGTTTTTACAAATTGATTAATGTTGAATTTGCAACCAAAACCCTACATGACAGTCACAGATATAATAATTAGTGCTTTTTCACAAGTTTAGTGAGCCTAGCGCCTACCTGATGCCTGAAGAAAGTGAAAACCAAGCTACATAAGGAAGGTGAAAATCCCTAACAAGATAGTGATCAATCTCAATGATCATCATTGAAGACGTAAACAAAATTTTAAATACAAACAGGCACCCTCAACACACAATAATCCACTGACTTTAAATTGTTTTATTTTTAGCTTAGAAATTAGACAGGTTGAAAAGAAGTAGTTACCCACAACAAGTTTCGTTTTACATGCCAGCTGGCTACTCTCTAATTTGTAGGGAACAGGTGAGTTGGAATTGATGCTTACTATGCTTAGTACTATTTGCTGATAAAAGTAGCACTACGAAATCAGGCAAAAGACCAAGATTCGCCAAAAAAAGGTGTGGATAACCATGAAACAGCAGGACTTAATAAAGATAATATCAGTGTAACAGCTACAGTAAGTGGATTTATATTAGCAGTCTTGACTTGCCTTAATTTGCAATATGTTACTGATCGTGTCTTAGGGAGGAAAGTTAGAGATACAGCTAGGAATATTAGTGAAAATGCTTTATGCCTCTTTATACAGGAGGAGGAGCTTGTACAAGGATTTTTAAGTAATAGATCATATGATAGTAAAGGGAATGCAAAAAAATTTGAGAAAGCATCAAAAAGTGAATTAAGGAGATGTTAAGTAGAACCCATAGATAAAAATTTTGAAGACCTGGAAGATGCAGTTAGACAGCATAACAGTAAAATATTGTACTGGCAAGGACGAATTGGGAGGGAATAGTTAATCTGAACTTGTTCCAGTTAAAGATCCAAATGAGGTCACAATTAATGATAAGGAAAACGTTAAAAAAAGATGGGAAGAATATTTTGAGAATGTGCACAGGAAAAGATATAGAAAAGAATAAAATATTTTGAGACAATTTGCATATGATTTTAAAGTTTTTTAAATATGATGGTTATGAAGTTAGAAATAAGTTACTAAAGATTATAAATATGATATTTGAAAAGATGGAAGCAACTAGTAATTTTAGAAAAATTTCAATTCAACCACTCTATAAGAAAGATAATAAGAATATTAGGCTGGTTTTCACATGAAGCAAATCACTAAGTATGATGATACTATTTAGACTAAGAGCTGTAGATAAAGTTTTGAGGGGGAAAACATATGGTTTTAGGAAGCAGAGAGGATGCATCAACAAGATTTCACTCTTCAATTAATAATTGATAAGCACCAGAGTCATCAAACCACTTTAGTCTTGAGTGTTGTAGATTCTGAGTGAGCATTTGATTCAGTCCCTCAAACAACTGTAGTCAAGATCCTATCCTTGTATGGTGTACCAGTTAAATACATTAAAATAATTAGTGTGGATATACAAGAATAACACTGCAGCATTATGGACTAACCCGCTTGTTTATGCTTATGCTGTGCCTAACATTGCTTGCTTGTGCTTATATTTTGTATTTGTTCTCGGTGCTTGGGTTTATAAACAAACTATAAATAGTCAAATGCTACATGGTGTCAGACGTCGTGGAGATCACCCACCCGTCAATAAACTGGAATGCAGACAACCTCGACTCAGAATGGACCGCATTCGAAAACCACGCAAAGCTCATGTGCCAAGGCCCCCTTGCTGACAAGTCTGAGAAAGTAGCATGTGCCTACCTCTTAATCTGGGTTGGTGCACAAGGCAGAGAAATCTTCAGCACTTTTGAGCTTGCGGATGAAGAGAAGGATAAAATCGAGATCTACTTCAAGAAGTTTAGAGACTATGCTGCCCCCAAAAAGAATCAAGTGTTCTCCCGCTATGTTTTTCAGAAAAGAGACCAGAACGACACAGAAAGTAATGACAAATACATAACAGAGCTCAAGATTCTAGTTAAACCATGTGGATACTTAAGTGAAAGTGAGATGGTAAGAGACAAAATAGTTAGTGGAGTCAGAAATCCTAAACTACGTGAAAAACTATTAGCCGTCGGTGACAGCCTTACTCTGGCCCAAGCTGTCATAATATGTCGAGCTCACGAGTGAACCCAAGCACAACTAAAGACATTCGAACAAAAGGAAATAAAACAAGAAGTGGATGCTGTTGCAAAGAGTCACTCCAGCTTCTCACTTAAAAAGACAGAGTGTTACTTTTGTGGCGGAAATTACTCACCCCAGCATGTGTGTCCTGCAAAAGGGAAAACATGTGCCAAGTGTAAAAGACAGAACTATTTTGCAAAAGTCTGCAAAAGTAAGGCGGTGAACATCGTTGGAAATGAGGCCACAAACACTCCAGCGTTCACCAGTGAACTGTACAACCAGGAAGAAACAGAGGTGTTCCTGTATGCCATCAACAAGGACTCCAGCAAGGATGAAATCTTTGCTGAGATTTCTGTTTGTGGGCAGATCCACATTGATTTCAAGATTGATACGGGTGCTCAGGTCAACATCCTACCTTCACAGTACCTGGACAAGCTGTCGCCAAAGCCAAAGCTGCTGAAAGCCACGCAACGCCTCACCAGCTACTGTGGATCGACAATAACCTATGTAGGAGTCTGCAACATCCTTGTCACTACAAAAATGGGCCTACACAGCAACTCACCTTTTATGTGGTTGAGTCAAACACCACACCTATAATTGGGTTCAAAGCAAGCAAAGACATGAACCTGATCAAGCTTGTTCTGAACATTGAAGAATCACCAGTCAGCGAATATAGTGATGTTTTCAAGGGTATAGGCAAACTCAAAACAGAGTGTGAAATATACTTAAAAGACAATGCAACACTCACAGTACATCCAGCTAGGAAAATACCGCTAGCCCTAAAGCAGAAGCTCAAGACCGAGTTGGAACGCCTAGAAAGTCTCGATATCATCGAAAAGGTCAGTGAGCCAACAGACTGGGTTAATGCCATGGTCATGGTGGAAAAAAAAGATGGTGGTGTGAGACTATGCATCGATCCTGTTGACCTGAACAAGGCGATAAAACGCCCCTACTATCCGGTCCCATCTTTCGACGATGCTGTTGCTGAACTGGATGGAGCAGCAGTATTCAGCAGGCTTGATGCCCGCTCAGGCTACTGGATACTCCCACTTTCCACGCGATCCTCCTACTATACAACCTTCAGCACTATCTACAGCCGATACAGATGGAAGAGATACCCCTTTGGCCTAGTGTCTGCGCAAGACGAGTTCCAGAGAAAAATGGAAGAGGCGTTTGAAGGATTGGAAGGTATCAGAATACTTGTAGATGATATTCTGGTATATAGAAAGAACCGCGAGGAGCACGACCAGAGACTATCCGCCGTTCTTAGAAGAGCCAGAGAAAAAGGAATCCGCTTCAACAGTGAAAAATGCGAATTTTCCAAAGACAAAGTCAAGTACTTTGGACATATCATTAGCAGAGACGGGATAAAACCAGACCCAGAAAAGATTAGGCCTATACAAGACATGCCAAGCCCACAGTCTAAAGAAGAGCTACAGACACTATTAGGAATGCTCAACTTCCTATCAAAATACATACCTGACCTAGGCCTATCCTCAAAAAATAAGCCACTGAGAGATCTTACTAAAGCCACTGATTTCAGATGGGAAACCAATCACAAAGCAAGTATGAAAGAGATCAAGAGCTGCATTTCAGAAAATCTAGCTTTCTTTGACCATAAATGCAAAGTGGTCAAACTCAAGGTTGACGCTTCAAAGCATGGACTTGGAGCTGAGCTCTCCTCAAATGGGGAGATCGTAGGATTTGCATCTAGGGCCCTTAGCACGACTGAACAGAACTATTCTCAACTAGAGAAGGAACTGTATGCGATCGTGTTTGGGTGCAAACACTTCCATCACTACATCTATGGAAGAAAAACCATCGTGACAACAGATCATCACCCATTAGAGACCATCTTATCACGACCACTCCATACAGCACCAGCACGACTACAGCGAATGATGGTTCAGATCCAGCCATACGACATCAAAGTACACTATAGCCTGGGGTCAGATATCCCAGTCCCAGATGCACTCTCTGGACTACACCTGCCAGACGTTGATACCAAAATGCAGAATGACATCGAAGTTTTTGTGCATACAATGATGAAATCCTTGCCAGTGAGTGACTCCAAACTAGACAAAATACGCCACAAGACAGAAAAAGACACTCAACTCAAGGCAGTCAAAGAACTCATACTCAAAGGATGGCCCGGTACACGCCAGTCATGCCCAACAGATGCTGTTCAATTCTGGAATATCAAAGACGAACTAGCAATCCACAATTGGTTAGTTTTGAAAGGTCAACGAATCGTCATACCCCATCCTCTCAGAACCAACATAATTCATCAGCTACACTCAGCACACCTTCGGATCAACAAAACCAAACAGTGCGCCTGGATGATTGTGTACCGGCCAGGGATGAATGCTGACATTGAGTCCTTTGTCCAGAAATGTGAAACATGTGCTAAATTTGCAGCAAAGAATCAAAAGGAACCGTTGATTAGCAACCAGCCGCCCTCACTCCCATGGCAACACATTGGCATTAACCTTTTCGACTGGAACAAGACCTGCTATCTTATCACTGTCGACTATTATAGCAGATACTTTGAAATAGACAAATTGTCAAGTCAGACATCAACCGCAATCATTGACAAACTGAAAGCCAACTTCACACGTTTTGGAATCCCTCAGCTGATAACTTCAGACAACAGCTCACAACTTTTCTCACAAGAGTTCCAAGATTTTGCGCAAGAGTGGGGAATTAGTCTGAAAACCTCCAGCCCCATCTATCCAAGATCAAATGGTCTGGTGGAGAAATCAGTACAAACCTGCAAACGGATACTAACCAAAGCAAAAGAAAGAGGAAACGACCCACATATTGCACTTCTAGAATATAGAAACAGTCCAGTTGACAGCCATGCCTCACCTGCTCAACTCCTCATGAGCCGCCAGCTACGGTCAGTCCTACCATCAACATACAACCAGCTAAAACCAAGAGTCACCCCCCTTCAAACCTTCCTACAACACAGATCAAAGGAACAGGAAAGACAGAAACGCTATCACAATAAGACTGCAAAACTGCTATGTGAACCTCAACTGGAAGACCAAGTTTTTATCCAGAAGAAAAAAAAACAGCCCCTGGACAAAAGCGAAAATCATATCACGCCATGAGAACCCCAGATCATACATAGTGGAGACAGAAGACGGTTCCAGGCTGCAACAAAATAGAGTCCATATCTCCCGCCGTTCCTTTCCTGTAGCCAAGGAAGAGGTCAGAATCCCACCCACCACACAGGATGAAAGCAATGACATATCCCAGCCCATCTTAACCAAATCACCCCAGCCAATCCGCACAGACATAGAAACCTTGACAAGAAATGTTCCATTACCAAGAGAAGAAGGTGAACCTTCTGACCCACCCCTTGTCCCACCAACCATCATGCCTACACCTGAAAATGCCGCTCCCAACTGCCCAGCCACAGGGACTAAATCCCTTACCACTACATCAAAGGTGATGCCGCACACCTGCAGCGGCAGAGTGGTTAGGCCACCTAAAAGGCTGGATTTGTAGGCAGACCGCCTTTCATGAAAAGAAGGGAGATGCAGCATTATGGACTAACCTGCTTGTTTATGCTTATGTTGTGCCTAATATTGCTTGCTTGTGCTTATATTTTGTATTTGTTCTAGGTGCTTGGGTTTATAAATTAACTATAAACTATAAACCAGAACAGTATCACTTAACTTGCTAATGGAGGGGGGTTATTTGCCTGCAACAACTGCCTGCATTGAAAAACAGAAATCAAAATCCTGCAACTATGCATTGTCAAACGACAAATAAAATACATATACAACACAATTGTAAGAAATAATACCATTATACACACTATAACCAGTCTCATACAACCAAATATAAAAAATTAACCAGATAAAATATATCTAAAATAACAAATAAAATAGCTCTAAAATCAACAATTATATAGGTGAAAAAAAACTTATAGGGAATGAACCAAACTGACAGTCATCTTAAAAAATCTACTTAAAAAGTTTGTGCTTAGTCATCTAGCCTAATGAGGAGATGTGTGGTGTTCCAGAACAGAAAGCATTGTGAATGCTTCAAATGCCTTCTCACATCAATTTTGTAGTACTTCCCTCTCTTTTTCATATTTTCTACAGTTTAAGATGATGTGATGTGTGTGTTCATACAGTCCACATTGGTTGCAGTTGGGGGATGGAGCCATTTTCTGCTGGGATAGTGTTGATTTTGTCTTTGTATGGCCTCATCTAAGACAAAACAGGCAAGTAGAAAGGATGAGAATGTGAGGCATAGTCATTTTGATGGCTGCTTATAATCACAGGGATCCAGGAGCTGAGTAGGGGAAGAATGGAGCCAAGCCTCATCTTCTTCTAAAATGTTGAACTGATTGAAGATTGAAATTCAAGATCAGTAATAGGGGTTTGAGTGATAAGGCCCCATTTATTTTGCAGCCTTATCCAGCCAGGAGGCTTATTTTGCAGCCTGATCTGCTAATTCATTTCCTGTTATACCATAGTGTGCTGGAACCCACATAAATAGAACAGATAATACCTTTTTTGTAGGTTGTGTAACCAAATTTTCTATCTCAATGACAACATTTCTTGCTTGAAGTTGCTGGTGTAAGAGGTAATCCAGAGCTGACCATGAATCAGTGCAGACAATATACCACTGATATTTGGTCTCTGTTTGGCTTGAAGTGAAAACTTAATTGCCATAAGCTCTTCAGAGAAAATTGTAAGGTTGGAGGGTAAACAGTAGGAAAGAGATAGGCTCTGGGAGGGTATAACAACTGTATAACTACTGTTTGTTTCTGTCTTTGAGCCATCTATGTAAACTGGGATGCAGTTCTGATATTCTGCCAACTTTCTTAGGAATGATTTTCATCAGTGCTTGGGGGAGGTCCTCCTTTTTTCCAATGCTGATCTTAGGAATAATCAATTCCCCAATTCCTTTGGAAGCACTAGGAAAATCATCATCCAAATTGGCAGTCAGCCTGCCATTCTCTGTGAACTCTTCCATCCCTGGATGGCAAAGGAATATCTAGGAAGAGAGGATTTCTGTTATTTTAAAGTGGACATCAGGATTGTGGTGGAAAATTATTTCTTTGTAGATAATTTGGTTCCTGAGTCTTATTTTCTTTGCAAAATATCTTGCAAGGAGAAATTTTCTTCTGGAGTGAAGAGACTGGATCCCCACTTCACAATTCATAGCTGCAATAGGAGTAGATTTTAGGCCTCTACCTTGAAACCAAGAAAACATTTTCAATGAACTATAGACTTCTGGGGCTTATGCCTAGCTGACACCCTGAGTTTATTTCTGAAAGTTCTATCTGCCTGTCTTTACTATATACCAATGTGCAAAATTTGGTAAAATTCTAGTTAATTGACATCTTGCTATCTCAGGAAGGGTTTAGGTTAGGAAAAATGAAACTTTCAGGGATGAATCTACAGACCAAAATATGTCCTGGGAAGATAGGCTATTTTTAAGCAACTACCTCTACTCTTTCTCCTTCTAGAGGGCCCTGACCTTTGATGACTTTAAAATTGAAACCTTGCAAAATAGATCTTCTGCTTAATTGAAGTACAGCAAAATTGTTTTCAGCTTCATAACTTTGCTCAATTCCATTTTTTAAGGTTTTAAAGATATACAAGTACCTTCACTTGGATCGTTACTTCTCTTTCCTGTCTTTGAGTCCATTGAAATCAATGAGTTTCTCTGTTCAAAATCATCGCGGAAACAATTTCTAGACGTTGACATAAGCATTTTTAGACGAAATTAACTATAAAAAAAAACAAGTTTCGGAGTGTTTTTGTTGGGGGGATTTTCTACAGCGATAGTTTTTAATGTGGAAGAAAGTTTCCCGGGATTGAACTTTCCAGGAGAAATTCGCAAAAATTTCTACAGAATTACCTATTTTACTTCCGAATTACTTTGTAAGAATTCAGACGAATTTCTTTTTATTAGTCTTACTTTTTCTTTACCGACTCAATTCTACATTTGAAGTTGTTAACAGAAATTGTCCGAAGGGAAATTTTGCCGGGTTGTAGTTGTCTAGAGTATCTTTACATAGCGGGAGGGGGGGGAAGAGATTTTTTCTGGAAAGATTCTCCATGTGAATTCAGAAATTAAAGTCATTATCAAATGAAACTGCGCTAAGAAATATTCCCGCAAATAATCAGAAATTAAATAAAACAAATCGAATATAAGGAGCGACATCAAAACTTAAAATGAACTGAAGTAATTATACAAATTATATTATAAACTAAAATGAAAGGCCCTTCCCTCCTAAATACCTCGCTCTTCACGCTAAGCTTCACTTTTGTCCCACTTATTGAAAAACCACTTCTGAAACACGAGGGCCGTAAAATTAGGATAATACCCTTTTTTAAATGTTCTGAGAAACTCTAATATAAATAAAAAGGTATATATCACCCTTATATAGGTAATAATTTATGTTCATTGATGTTACACTTAACTTTCAGTCGGAAAAACATGGTTTTTATTTAGCCCTAAGAGCAGGGTATTGAGGAGAGAAACAAGTTCCCTCAGATACAGATCAAGTTCTGCTCATTTTAAGTTTTAATGCTGCTTCTTACTTTCTGTTGAAAAAATTATTTGTTTTATTTCGTTTATACACATTTCTCAAATAGTTCCAGTAAAACCATGTCTTCCTCCTTGGAAAATCCCCTTCAAAAATCTGTCCATAGAAAGCTTCCACCACATAAAACCCTCCCACGGACAGTTCCATCCCTGCTGGAAATTCCCCAAGGAAAGTTTTTTGCCAATGATTCCGAATGATTTAGCATTCTTACTTGTTTTTTTTATCTAAATTCTGATTCTTTTTGAAATCATATTAGAAACTAGAAACTCCCCCACCGCTGAACTCTCTTGAGAGTCTTTTCTAATAGAAAGCTTCTCCCCCATTCTATTCGTTTACGTATAATTCCTTCCGTAGAAAATCCCCCTCCCCCAGGGAAAAGCTTCTCAGACAATTTCAATCCTATTGAAAATTTCGCCCTAGTAATTCCCCTGGAACATCCCCACTGAGTCTCCTAGTGATTGTATTGAAATAATGGTCCTAGAAGATCGAGGAAGGACGCAATAGAACGAAAATTAAAAGTTCTAGTGTCCTTTTTAAGTGACCAAAAAGATAGGATGGCGTTTGACTCCCCTCTCACGCTCATTTATTTCTCAAAGATATTGAATTGAAATTTTGAGATAGCCATTTTGTTCAGTATAGTTGAATAATTAAATAACTATGTCTTTAAAGGTGGCGGGTCTTATTTACGTTTGAAAAAAATTGTATCCATAATTTTTCCATGAAGGAAGGGGGGGTATATTTGGAGGCTGATCCAGGCTTGTCTGCATTATTTGGAAACTCACCAAATTAAATAACAAAAACAAGTTTTTTTAACTGAAAATAAGGAGAAACATTAAAATTCAAAACGTTCAGAAATTGTTTCGTATATGAAGGGTTTTCTCCTCTTCAGCACCTTGCTCTTTACGCTAAAGTTTAACTGTTTGTCCCATTTTATTTAGAACGGCTACTGAAAAACAGGGGCCGTTTCATTAAAATAGGAAGCTATTTTAAAATTGCTAAAAGCTATAGCGTAAAGAGCAAGGTATTGAGGGGGGAGAAATCCTTCATAAACGGAATAATTAATATGTAAGTTTCGTTTTAATTTCTTATTCTGCTTTTGTTATGCAAGAATTTGAGATTCTTAGACGTCTTTAGACCAAAAAGGAGGTGAATCATGTCATTTTGAATCGTATGCTTTTCTGCAAATGATTTTTCACATATAAACCATAAACAATGAGCCCATATTCATTAAAAAACCAAATATAGCCTTTATAGAACTAAAAAAAGATTGCACAGTAGCAGCACGTGTGTAACCATAATGCTATATTTTTCTCCTGAAACATTTGTTATGTTGCATTTCGAAAGCGGTAATCCAAAAATGGGCTTTCCAGTTGAGACTATTTAGCCCTCTTCCTTTTTCTGCTGATCATATTCCTTAAATTCTTCTGATAATCTGTAATTTTTTTTTCACTAATTCTTTTTTTTATCTGGAAAAATTGAAACATACTAGTTGTATAGATGCGTGTGGTGATTCTTATAATTTAAAATTTGGCTGACTGGGCTTGAGTCCTCCATTCTAAGAATGAAGTTTATTCATAAACACTGTACAATTATAGTTTCTTCATAATCATTACTTCCGTCACTAGTAAAAATGGTATGGTTGTGATGTTTATTTTAAATATTTATCAAAGTATCATATAGTTCGATCTTTATTTTCTAGATTCTAGGCTTTTGGTGAGCTGGAAAAGTTAGTCTAGCAGGGATGTTATGTCCCTCTTGAAACTTAGTGCATTAAGAGGGAAATCTTCTGACCTGGGGTAAGCCTACTTGTTGCATAGATAGCCTAGATTATAGACCCTAGTGTATTTTCAGGTTGCCTTCTTCCACTTTATCTATAGCACAACCCCTCAACTAAATCCTCGACATATCTCCAGGCTATTTACAAGTTTGATTTGGTTGTTTAAATAGGTGTTAGCCTACTGTCATAAGAATAGGTAAGGACAAATTTTATGGTACTGAACTAAATAGTTACTATTGTCAGTGCTGATATCTGTCCCATTGCCCTCCAGCCAGGAAGCTAAATGGGGGTAGGAGGTCAGACCAACTGATGATGAGCTGATAAAATTCTAGTTGGCCAAAGGGTCTCATTGCTAAGTTGTGTTTTATGGCACCAGGTTTGAAGTACATTTTGAATGAGTTTGTCAAAAATAATTTTCAGGCTGTATGTTCAACCCAGTAAAACTTTAAAAGCTGGAAAGGTTCTAGTTAATTGACTTCTTATTATCTTGGAAAGAGTTTAGGTTAGAAAAATGAAACTTTCAGGAATGGGTATAGAGGCTAAAGTATGTCCCGGGAAGGTATTTAAAGTACCCACCTCAAATCATCCCTCTAGAGGGCCCTAAAATATGCCTACATGACAGATCTATACCTATTGAAATTTGGACAAAACAACATTTCACCTTAATTTTCAGTTACTAGTTGCTTTTTCTCTGCCTTTAGTTCAGAAAATGCAAATCCTGTTATTTGAGTAGAATTTTGAGCCATATCAATGTTTTTTTTTTCAAAATTAAGGAAATGTATTTGCATATCTTTAAAACCTTATAAAATGGAATTGAGCAAAGTTATGAAGCTGAAAACAATTTTGTTGTACTTCAATTAAGCAGAATACCTAATTTGCAAGGTTTCACTTTTACAACACACATATTTTTAAAGCTCATCAAAGGTCAGGGCCCACTAGTGGGAGAAGGAGTAGGGGTAGTTACTTCAAAATACCTTCCCAAGACATACTTCAATCTGTAGATTCATCCCTGAAAGTTTCATTTCCTAACCTAAACCCTTTCTGAGATAGCCTAGCAAGAAGTCAATTAACTAGAATTTTACCTAAAAGCATTTTCATCTAATGGGTTTCAAGCATGGTTAAACATGGGCTCTGAGAAGACATGCACTGTGTTGAACACAACACTCAAAACAATAAGCTGTACAACCTGTGTTGGATATGGGTGAGCTGTCAAAAAGGCTCTAGTCTAATTCCAGTTTAGCTACTTTTTACTGTCTTGGAAAGAAATTATGTTTAAAAAATGAAGCAGTCAGTAATGAATCCAGGGCCAAAAATATTCTCTGGTAAGGTATTGTCAAGCTTCAATATTAACCCTCTTTTGATTTTTGTCTTAGAAATTTGTCTAGGATAAAATAACTATTTTTGGAAAAAAGACCACTTTTCTTGGCCTCCAAAAAAATAAGAGATGGGTTTTTAGACCCACCCCTTTATTACAACACCAAGAAGCAAAGTGAGGGTAGCAACAAGAGTTTCACCCTCTTGGCTGAAATTCCCCCAGTAATTTGTCAGCATAAATTAAAATGTAATCTGTTTTGATAAGCAATTAATAAGAAAAATATAAAGAATAATAAAGATCAAGCAATAAATTTTCATTTTTAGAATCAGAATTAAACCAGCTTTCTGTTGAAATGTGAAAAAACTTAAACACTGAAAGAATATATACATCAAAATAGGATAATTAGTATTTCCATAAAGAGGTCATTGTAGGTAAGTCAATAAACTAATAATATCAAATGTTTGATCCTAAATAATAACCACATTGATGAATAGCTAAGATTTTCTGCTATTCATTGATTTGTATACTTCTCCTCAATTCTTCTTTGATAACAAGGTGTGAGGGTTTAGTTTTACATAATTTTGTCCAATTGGATGCTGGTTTCTTACCATACTTGACAAGTCTATTACCTGTTGAAATTATGACAAAAGAATATTTTACCTTAATTTTCAGTTATCAGTTTCTTTTTATATATAATAAAATAATAATTCTTGGTTTTAATAATTCTGTACATGATAAACAATTACCTTTTTCATAGTTCTAGAAAACAAGAGCTAAGAGATCATATGGCACTTGTGAAAAGGTTGGAAGAGCCAAGAGCTCATATGATATGAGCTCTAGCAAAATTCTAAGAATTAATAGATTGCTTTAAAAGGAAAATCAGAGACATAATGCCAGATGGGATTTAAAATAAGAGCTATTAAGATCTGATCACCCACTCTAAAATACCTGAATTTTTCTAGTTTTTCCTCTCCCTTCAGCCCCCCAAATGGTCAAATCAGGGAAACCAATTTAATCAAGTCAATTTGTGCAGCTCCTTAACACACCTACTAGTTTTCATTGTCCTAGCACATCCAGAAGCACCAAACTTGCCAAAGCACTGAACCCCACCATCTAACTCCCACAAAGAGAGCAGATCCAGTCTGGTTACATCAATCACATCTACAACATTTATAAGCATTTTCCAAGTTTTCCAGTTTCCCCCTCCAATTCCCCCCAATGTCAACAGATCTGGCTGTGATTTGAAATAAGAAATCTGAGACATGAGTTCCTTCTCAATATCAAATTGCATTAAAATCTGGTCACCCATTCTTGAGTTAAAAATACCTCAAGTTTTCTAGTTTTTCCAAATTAACAACCCCTAGCTCCCCCAAAGAGAACAGATCTGTACCAATTATGTCAATCTTGTATCTATAGCTTGTGCTTATTCTATCCATCAAATTTCATCCCAATCTCTCCACTCCAAGTGTTTTCCAAGATTTCCAGTTTCCAAGATTTGTGTTTCCCCCCTCCAACTCTCTATGTCCCCAGATCTGATTTAAATTGAAAATAGAGCATCTGAGACATAAGATTCTTCTATATATCAAGTTTCATTAAGATCCAATCACCCATTCATAAGATACCTTGATTTTCATGTTTTCCAAGAATTCTGATTTCCTCCTCCAACTCCCTTCAACATCACGGGATCTGGTCAGGATTTAAAATGAGAGTTCTAAAGCACAAGATCCTTCTAGATATCAAATTTCATTAAGATCTGATCACCTGTTTGTAAGTTACAAATACCTTGTTTTTTCTAAATTTTTCCAAATTACTCCTCCCCCCCAACTCCACCAAAGAGAGCAGATCCAGTCTGGTTATGTCAGTCACCTATCTTGGACTTGTGCTTATTCTTTCCACCAAGTTTCATCCTGATCTCTCCACTTAAGCATTTTCCAAGATTTCTGGTCCCCCCTCCCTAATGACATTGGATCTGGTTGGGATTTCAAATAAGAGATCTGAGTTTTAAGGTCCTTCTAAATATGAAATTTCATTAAGGTACAAGCACTCTTTCATAAGTTAAAAATACCTTATTTTTTCTAATTTTTAAGGATTAACCATCCCCCAACTCCCCCAAAGAGAGCAGATCCATTCCAGTTATGTCAATCCTGTATCTAGGACTTCTACTTATTCTTCCAACCAAGTTTCATCCTGATCTCTCCACTCTACGCATTTTCCAAGATTGTTGCCCCCCCCCAACTCCCCTCAATGACACTGGATCTGGTCAGGATTCAAAATAAGAGCTCTTGAGACAAGATATCCTTCTAAATATCAAATTTCATTAAGATCCAATCACCCATTCATAAGTTAAAAGTACTTCATTTTTCTAATTTTTCCATTGGTTATAAATGTCACTTGGTTAATACCAAGTGACATAAAAATTGAAGTATTTGAGATAGGAAAAATGAGTGAATTCTGACCTTTATCCACCCTTATGTGGAGGTTTTATTGCTTGTTTATTCCATACAACTCGGCATTTACCAGAGGCTAAAAAACTAATAAACCCTTATGTGGAGGTTTTATCACTGCTTTTTTCCATACAACTGGGCATTTACCAGAGACTAAACAAAGGTTAATGAGAGAAGCAAGAGGACTGGCTAAGCAAGAAGCCAATCTATACAAAACAACATTTGAAATGCTGTCAATATCATGGGCTTTATCAATAGAAAGATATTGAGTGAACATTTCAACTTTTTGGATACAACATCTAGATAATTAAACTGCAACTTATTTTGCAGCAAAGGAGCTACTGGTGTAGAATTAGGTTGCAAATGAGTAACAGGATTTACAAAGAGTGATGACAAGGTTTCATTAAAAATAGCTGCCTTTCTCCTATTGTTGTAAACAGATTTACCAGTGACTACATCACTGCAGATTATAGATGATGATGGTTGATCATTATTGCTCCTATTTACATACTTCAAATATATATTAGGGCAGCTTTTCAGGGAATTAATGATATACAACTACTGTTTCCATATCTGATTGTAGAGAGTTACAACATTTCTTGCTCTCTTATGGCCTTATATCAGCCTTAACCAACAGATAATGTCTCCAAAGTTTATTTTTATGAATATTGCATTCAGGACTGATTTTCAAAGGATCCTATGTTTTTATCACCTCTCCAAGACTATACCTTGAATAAAATTTTCACAGCCCTCTACTACTACATTTAGGATAAATTTAACTGCTGTGTTCACATCCATAGAACAACAGTGAAACTTACCAACCATATTAATAGAATGTAAAACTTCCTAAATTTATCATACCTGCCTCTAGAGTGATTATAAAACAATTTTGATGTAGGATTTAATGGAATCTTCACATTAACACATAACAACAGTCCCATGTTATAACTCAACTATAGGGGGCAAAAATAAGTCGCAAGATTCTGATGATTGCATATTGTTTCTTGGTCATTATTAGAGAAGTGCATCCTTTTTTAGCTCTCTAAAATTCACCTCCAACAAGACTAAAAATGTATAAAGTGAGTTTGCTTACAGGTAACATTACCTATAGAGAGAGACATATTTTTTATCTCTCTGTTATTGCAACTGTGTTTTGGAATTTTACAGCCAGTGATGCCCCCTCCACAAAGTAACAAATATCAGAAACCAACAAATCCTGAAAACAGCATAGATAATGTGCTGTTGCTTGGTGTTTTCTAAACAACAGCTCTTGCACTATACAGTGTGATGAATGCAGCCAATGGTTATGCAAACAGTGCCTCTCAATGTTTCCCACTTAATATGGTATCTCTGTAAAAATGAATGTCTGAATATTATGAAATGACTGAATGAATGACAGCATATTAGTCCATGAGCCCTGCAGGCAGCAAGGCAAGGTCTGTATTCTATATTTATTTAATAAACCATGTTTGAGGTTTTTTTTTTAAACCTTATCACTCTTTGTTGAATAAATATAGAATACAGACCTTGCCCTGCTGCCTGCAGGACTCATGGACTAATACTCTTTGCTCTGTAGGTAATGTTACCTATGAGCAAGCCCACTTATGTATTTTAGTTTGCCCATGGAGGAGGAGGGTCAACCAGAAATGGAAGTGCTGCTAGAATTAGCATTTCTAAGTACTTTAGTATAGAAACTATACTGCTTTGCAGCATAGTTTCAAATTTTTCGACAGCTTGTGATGAAACTTAAACATTTACCCCTAGTAGGCTCAATAACACAGTTTTTCAGGACTTGTTGGTTTCTGATATTTGTTAGTTTGTGGAGGGGGCATCACTCTGGCAATGCTATACTGGCTAAAGTAAAACAGTTCAAAATAGGGATGATACCTTTTTATTGACAGTGAATAGATATAAAATTATTTAACTGGATATTTCAAACACATATACATATAACGTCTTTGAAGTTATCTATACTGGCTGTAAAATTTGAAAATATAGTCACAATAACAGAGAGACAAAAAATATAGAAAAGCTCACTTAATAATCAAAATTTAAGAACAGCAAACTTTAGCCAATCATCCAAATATTTGGTTTAAATTATTAGGTAGAGTATTGTCTTATTTTTTTTTTTATTCAGAGTACATAGTGTGGAGACCTTTTGATTTAAACTATTGCTAATGATTGGTAAAGGATTATAGTCTCTTCCTGACCTACAGCCAATATTTATAATTGATAATTCAGTGACCAAAGTATTGCAATTTGAATAAGCAGATTATTTTGTTACTGGAGTGAGAATTCCCATGGAAACTTTGGAATATATAGTGACATTTATTAGTGACCTATATTAGGGACCTATATGATATAGGCCAGGATCAACCAGTGTGAACATAATTAGCACTATCCAGAATTTATAGCCAACTGTGCTGTGATAAAGGTGGTAGGAGAAAAGTAAGCAGAAGAGGGATGAGAAAGCTGTTTGCAAGAGCTGGTACCTGCCAGACTTGCCCCTTAAATTATGGGAACAGGTTAGACAGCCTTCAATGCTTCCCTTACTTTACTTGCAAGTGAAATTACTTCTAGCAATCAGTATAGCAGGTGGAAACAACCCAGAGAAAAAACAGTTCTCAACTACCAATATTTGTATAGGCTATATATATATATATATATATATATATATATATATATATATATATGTATAATATAGCCTATGCAAATACTGCTAGGTAATAAGTGTGGTCACTTTACAAGTTCCTGTGGTTATTTACCTTTCCTATGAATTGAGCAGTTGCTGTTACCTATTGCTGGACTGGACCTCTTTTGGATTAAGTTTTTTATTATTATTTGACTTTACAGTATTGGACTTTTTAAATGGGAACTGGTAATTGGTGTGAAGGTGAACTGTTCTACAGTCCTATCCTGTGCTTTGTGAAGAAAAATCTTGCAAAAGGAGTTTTCCCTGATGTGATAAAAGAGTACATGGTTGATTCTTTGATTCTTCTCTATCTGAGCTCTTTCCTAATAAAGTTCCTTTGAAGCATATAGGAGCAAATGCTACATTGAACTATGCTTTAGACATTATTTCTTTGCTTATAAAGTGTGATTCCCAGAACTTAAAGCTTCCAGACTTTGTCCCAGTGAAGTGCCAATGATACCTTTCAATGCCTTCAGTACCCTCAGTGCCAAGGTGAACTCTTTGTCTTGAACAGCTGCACAACATTGCATCTAAGGTTACTGCAGAGAGTCTTCAGCTTAGATCTCCAACTCCAAATATAGGAAAACCATCATATGGAGGAAATATTAATAAGGGAGGTACAAGAGAGGTTGAAGAACCAAAAATCCAGATATGGTGGGCAGGTCTGGATCTATGTGTGGATCTCAGGATGAAAATTTGATACATTTTTGTGTGAATGTGTCAAATTGAATGAATGGGGGTGAGAGATGTATAGTAAAGAAAAATAGAATGAGGTATGGATGGTAGTTAGAATGAAAGAGACAAATTTTCTGAGCATTAAAAGGATAGCAAGGTTTGCCAGGATTGCAGCTGCACTTTGTGAGCATTTTCTTTAAATACTATTAATTTATTTTAGTTTAATTTGTTGTTTTGTCTTTTATGTAAAATTCCTATGGCCCATGGGCTTTTTCTGGAATAAACTATTATTATTATGGTGTTGTTGTAAGGAACCCACCCCTGGGGCTCAGTGACCCTATCCTGCACATGAAGAAGCTCAAAATACTGGATGGGCACAATGGGCTTATGACAATGAAATCCAAGCAACAAAGCAAAACCTGGGTTGTGATGACATGTGATAAGTGCTCATCCAACATGCTGGTTGCAGCTGTTACTAGCTCCATTCCAAATGTTGAACCAAAGTGATTGATAAAAAGCCTGTAGAAGTTGTCCATGGAGTACCCAATAATTATTCAAGAGCTGATTTAGAGGCCTCTGTAGACATACTTGTTAGTGCTTATAGAATTGGTCGTTCATGCACTTTTTGTCTTGAGGATATTGACAAAGCCCCTCTGAACTCAGTCCTCGAGTTGAGAATCCACATTGGATACAGAATTTTGTGTGCTAAGCCCTTTCAATTGATTCCATGTTAATGCTTTCACTGTCAAAGTACTGATCACCTGACTGGAGCTTATCACTGCGCACCAGCACATCCCAAGCATTCCAGATGCTCTGGCCCTCATGTGAATCCAGGGGAAAGTCTCACCAAAATATGCAAGTTTTACAATGGAGCACATAAGTTTCAGTCTGAAATGCAGAATTCTCTGATTGGCTCTCCATAATGGTTGTAAACAAATGCTCAAATACAGTTTAGCTTTATGTCCTTAGTTTTAATGGTACAAAAGACAAGGATCTACTAATTAATGAGCTGCTTGACATTGATATTGTGTTTTTACTGGAGCACCTTCTCTTTAAAGTGAATGTTGATAGCCTTAAGTGTTTTCAGACCTATTATACACCCAGAAAACCTGTGGTAGACCAACAGGAGATCTGGCTATCCCTTTCAGACATAACATTCAGCTGGTATTATTGCAAAGTTATGCTCACATCTTTGTGATAAAATGTGGTGATACTGCATTTATAAACATTTACGTCCTCCATAATAGAAAAACTGTGCAGCCATTGTCTTGTTTTTCACAAGCCTATAATGGCCTACAAATACTACTCAGCAACCTTCAAAACAAAATTTCAAATGGGTTCCCACAATCAAAATAAATACTGACTATCTATTACTGACCAATCTGAAATTTTTCTCAATTCACTGCCCAGAGGATTCCATCTGGCTGATAAAGATCTTCTATTTAATTATATTCACAGTTGTGGTGGCATTGCTTCCAACCTAGATCATGTAATTGCATCAGATTCAACACTACTTTCATCAATTGTTCATGTGGACAACTCTAAAATTGATGACAACCATTTACCAATCATATGCCAACTATCTTGCTCTATGGCAAAATCTGTTCACTATAACTCTCCCAAGTGGATCTAAAAAATTAATTGGAAAAATGCTAATATTCCCCTTTATGTATTGACTTTTTCCCAGTATTATCATCTATTTAAGTACCATTCCACTTATTGCAAACATCTGAATATACAACTTTAATATGGATTGATATCCACTCATGTTATGAGCAGATAGTGTTTTGTCTCAAGTCTACCACTAAAAAAGCTGTCCCCTCTGAGTGCATACAAATGGGTACTCGCAGTCCCTTTATGTAAGGCTGATCTTATAGTGAAGATTGCTAAACAAAAAGCTAAGTTCTGGCTCCACATGTTGATAGCCTGTGACTATCTTCCTTCCAGCTCAGTCAATCAAATAAAGCAGAAAACCAAATGAGAGTACAAGTATTCCCTGCATAGAGCAAGACTAAATGCCTGGGATGGTCCCTGTGACAAGAAATCCTGGTATCATGTTATAAACAGTGTAAATTGTTCATCTCTAATTAATTCCTCTTTTGCTATGTGATTTTGTTCCCCATAGTAAAAATATTTTGCTTGCATCTAATATTAATCTCCAAAATTATTTTACAAACTTTACACTACAAGAAAACCCTGTTAACTATATCTACTATACTATACTACTATATACCTACTAGAAAACCCTGTAAAATTATGAGAATACCTTTCATAAATACTTCCTTGCAACATTTCTAAAGTGTTTCACTTTACTTTACCCCACCTTTCTAATTTACAAATATACAACCCAAATTTTATATTCCCTTTGCATTTTCTGGTCATGATTTTGTTACTATAGATTTAATTTACCTTAATCACATTGTCCAGGAAAATAAGGAATAGACCTGTTGAGTATAATTCTTTAATTTATAGGCAATAAGTTGATACAAAATAGTGATGTATGGCAAAATGCACGGGACATACTTAATTTTCTTTAAATTGCATCTTCTATTAATTAAGGTCACAATTTGACTTGTTTGTCTGTGAGTCCAAGTAAATTCAGTCCCCTCTTTTGTATTTAAGTCCAATTGACATTGTCATGAGTCAGCTCAAAAATCTTGATTGTCCCTTAGGTTCTATGACTGTCTACCTTAGTTTTGCCCTATGATGGATGGATGATAGACTATCCATCAACAAGTGAAAATGACATCATTTTTATACATCCCTGATAAAGGTTGATGCCAGCTTTGTCCCTCACTTGGGCTATCTTGGCCTTTTCTCCAATTAGCCATGGATTGATGGCAACTCGATTTTAATTTTAATTAAAACGAAATAGTTGTGGGCATCAAGCCATGGCTAATTGTAGAAAAAGCCAAGACAAATAGTCCAATGGAGTGAGAGGAAATTCTGGCATTAATGGCCCCTTATTAGGATTGTATAAAATTGAGGTTAGTTCATTTGTTAATAGATATTTCTATCTATTATCCATCCATATGTCATCCCTTGAGCAGTAGAACCAAGATAGATAGCCAGATAGCTAAGATAGTGATATAACCTAATAAGTCTGAGTGAGAGGCACAGCTGCAGATTTTGCCAGGGAGTGTTGATAAAAGTTCATTGGATAATTTGATCATTCCATTCAGATCATCATGTTATATGTATATACTGGATGTTTGAATGTCAGAAACATTTAATCAGCTAGGGATAGTGGAAGCTTAGACCTAGTTGATGCTGCATGCTCATCATACCATATATTGCAATTAAACTTCTGTCAGATGCCAATATACAGCCTATGTACCACCTGAGCTTCATTTAGGGCAAATAATCACTTTCCAAACAAAATGTTTTAAGGGTAAGTTGCCTAGTTTAATGAAACTCAAATTTTTGGTGTCATTTCCTTAGCTTTAATAAGCCTAAGTTTTTTAGAAAAGAAAAACTATTCAAAAAGCAGTTGTTTACTCATAGGTTGCTTTAAAATTTCTCTTTGTTTTTGAAGATGAGGGGGTTTTGGCTGAACCCAAAAGACCACGACATCAATAACAAAACTTTTTAATTGTCTGCAAAATATAGCCTAGGTTGTTAGCCTCTAAATAAAGTACAAAGGTGATTTATGAGTTACCAGTAAAAGGATTTCCAAACAGGCAATTATGTTAATTTTCTATAGGTAACAGACAAACAACAAACTGTTTTTGACACTGGATTTTTGGTAAAGGATGGGGAAAGATCAATAAATTTTCATATCATCTGAGTTTATCTTGGTACTTATCTGTTATAGCAGCAACACTAAAGAAGTGAAGTTAGGTTAATTCTAATGAAAAACACCCAAGCATGATGAAAATAATACTTCAGAAACAGATTTGGACTATATAATTGCACATTGGGGGGGGGGGGGGCTGGTAAAGTACAGCAGGTCTGTATGTAAAATGTGTTAGATACAATTATTCTGCATATTATAAAGTAAGAATTGTTTTCTAACTTCATGATTAAGTCTTATGTATTTTGTCCGCTACTGCTTGTTTTCCACTGAGCATAAGCTAATTGTCTCTTAATACAGACAGATGAAAGTGGTTTGTTCTCAAGTTTGACACAGTGTAATTCGTGAGTGTTGCCACGCTTACAGATAAGTACCAAAGGATTAATCTCTATTTGAATTGTTATTTATACATATTTTCTGAAATTGGCAGATAGTCTTAATATGTGATACCAATGGTGCTGATGGGTATAAAAACAATCATGTGTAATTGTAAAACTTATGGGGATTGTTCACAATGCTTTTACTAAGGCTTAATCCCCTCCCACTATTTTTTGGGAGATAGAGATGGGGCACTAATCACGATTTTTCTGCAAGCGCAGGAAAGGCCAGAGCCACTACTGGGGCTGGACATTGTTGCCAAGGGGATGGAGATTGTTTCTATATAAATAAACTGACAAAGACCAAGATGTAATTTGAAGAGTTTGTTCATTTCTTTAATCAGCATAAAACTGATAACAAAATATGTAGTAAAAGGCCATGTTACATGTGATCTTCAATTGATTGAAATATGGTTTCTAACTTTATTTGCCACAATTAAAGATAAGTACCAAATCATGAAGTACCAAAAGATTTCTATTTGAATTGCTATTTATACATATTTTTTGAAATGGGCAGGCAGTCTTAATATGTGATACCAGTGGTGCTGATGGGTATAAAAACAATCATGTGTAATTCAAGAGGTCACAGTCTTAAACTTCACCTGCCTGGATGTCGGAGAAGGGAACGATGTGGTTTCTTTTCCATTCGGGTGGTCCCCCTCTGGAATAGCCTATCCGAGTCTACCATCCAAGCTGAGACTCCCCACTCCTTCAAGGCTGGAGCCGACAGGGACTGGGAGAGGGCTGAGTGGAGGCTGGACTGGGAAGCTAAGCCAACATAATTATATCACTCACCACCAGCGAGAACTACAGGAGGATCTACCACCTTATCTCGCTGGCAAATGTGATTTAAGGTAATTATAAAACCTACAGGGATTGCTCACAATGCTTTTACTGAGACTTAATCCCCTCCCACTAGAATAAGTCCAAAAGATGAAAAGATCCTCCATATTGCCTAAAACAGTAAATTTTTTTAAGTGTATACTCATTTTGTTGTTTATTTTAGTTGTTCAAACGCTTTGTTGAAGTTGGAAGAGTTGCCTACATAGCAGATGGCCCATATGCTGGCAAGATTTGTGCCATTGTAGATATTATAACCCAAACCTCTGTAAGTTGTTTTTACTGCTTAAATATTAATGGGCTGAAAATAAGATGAAGAATAGATTCATTAACATTTTTCTTCTTTAACAAGTTTTTCTCCCTGTAATTAAATTTTGTATTAAGAGATTCTGTTTTTATTTTTAATCGATTATTAATTCTGTTTTAGTTTTAATTCATCCTTATAAATGTAATCAGCTGAAATACAAGCAGGGATTGCATTGCATATATATTTATAGGCTTTCTTGGAGGGGGGGGGGGTTCTAGGGGTCTTAACTCCCTAGACGAAGTCTAACACTTAGGTGCTCCAAACAGTACAGCCAAGCTTTGTATTTTATTGTCAGCAGTTTACTATTTGAAAATGTTTCTTTTTGGGCTAACTTGTTAAACTATGTTGAGATCCTTCAGAGGAATATCAAAGGGAGCTTACCCCCAAGTTTCCTTTCATCTGGGGGATGTGTTTTAACTAAGCATTTAACATGAATACTGAACATATGGTAGCTCCTCTCTTATTGTAAAAATATTTTGAATGCAGAGTAAAAGATATTATTCATTGTTTACAGAGGTTGTAATGTCTGCCTTTGTAAGTAGGATCTTAACTGAGACACCACCCTCCTCTAGACCATAAAACTGCTTGTGGATCCTTGTTCATCAGTATTGGAACTTCTAAAAATGGAGGATATTAAACAAATACAATATGCACAGCATGTCTGAGAGCTCTAAAGCAGTTTTCAAGCCCCTACATACAAAAAATAAGGAACTCTGGTTTTTAACTAGTTTTCCTCAACTTTTGTTGTGGAGTTTTCCTCAACGAGGTCGAGGCTGGAGGCCACGACCGATTCCGTTGATTTTTGAATTAAAATGGAATAGTTGTGGGCATCAAGACATGGCTAATTGTAGAAAAAGCCAAGACTGATAGTCCAATTGAGTGAGAAGCAAACCTGGCATTAATTCCCCCCTTATTTATATTGTATAAAAGGTGGGTTAGTTCATTTGTTAATAGATATGTCTATCTATTATCTATCCATGCATCATTGCTAGGGCAGTAGAACCAAGTTTGATAGTCATAGAGCTAATATAGTGATAGAACCTATGGTTTTCCAATTGTTCGATTCATTTAGCTTGGGTAAACGGCGGAAGTATGTGGGTGCCTCTCTTATTGGACCAATACATGGTTTGTTATCTTTTAGCAAGTTATGTAGCAAGTCAACTTTTTTGTAATTTTTTCATGTTATTTTGTTAAGTTTATGAGCCATTTATTGACCTTCTCCATTCGTTTAGTTACTTCCAAATTTTATCTGTATATGTACTTTTGATGACAGTGCAATAATCAAAGATTGCCCCTTCTTATATACACCCCCATTTTTCTATATAAATAAATCAACATAAATGGATGATGGTCACAGTAAAAAGTATAAAACAATCACTGTTATACAGGACTTAATAGTGCAGTGGTAAGAAAACTTGTCTGTGGCCGTGGTAACAGATTGAAATCCTACACAATACATTTTTGTCTTAGAGAAGACGGATGAGTCGAGAATAGTAAATATAATTTTTTTTTTATTTCAAAAAAGTAAACTAATATAAGAAAAATTCTTGAGAATCTATTAATATAAGAAAAAGCAAGGAGCACCAAAGGGATTGAGTTTACAGAACTTGTTCTTTTTAATTCGTTTCTTCAACTCATTGACTTTTCTCTTTAAGTGTTCATAACTCAGGTCAATCTTATTTCTCTATTATGTAAAGCCAGTTTTACGTCCCTCGTTTTTGCATAGGCTATATTCCTAGATTTTCGAGAGAGAAAAAAAATAATGTAAATAAAAGCAAGGAGCACCAAGTGCATTGAGCTTTAAATAATTTGATCTTTTTAAAACATTTTCTTCAACTCACTGACTTCTTTAGTTTATGTATTTATAACTCAGATCAATTTAATGTCTGTATTATGTAAAGCCCATTCCCCCCCCTTGTTTTCACTTAATCTATCTTCATAGATTCTTGAGAGAATTAACTTTTTACTACTTTTCAGTGTATTTTGAAAACGAGTTTGTAAGAAATTGTTTTCATTCTTGTTCTTGTTGATAAGTTGCGAATTTTATCCTGCTGTATACCAAAACAACTTGACCCAATATCGCCGAAATGCTCTCAAGCAAAAATCTGAGATATATAATTTGCTTAGAACTATTGAAAAGCTATAATATAAACTCTCAGTTTCAGTTGTCGGATGTGAATCCATACTGGGATTAAGATCCTCCAGATCCATTGATGGTTTATAGCTCGTTGAATCCATGTTTCAACTGCTGGGTCTTTTTATCATGGACTGGTAATAACCCTGTCGCCCCACCTCGCGTCAGCCGGGTTTGATCGCTGGGCATTCTTATTGCCAATCAGAACATCATTCCACTGTGCTGCCATGGAAAAAGTAGGGTGGCACGCTATTCGGCAATATTCTAATTTTTTGCCAGATTTCGTCTGAAAATACTGTTTTTACTTATAAAAACACATCTTGCTCAAGAAAAAGCTGTCAAAACGCTTAGTTTGGCTGCTAAAGTGTCGACAGCTTTTGGAATTCTGTCGAATTCTGCTACTGGCAGCTTTGGAACTTTGTCTGTTACCGCTGCTGTACTTCAACAGGTCAAAGTCTGTACTGAACTATTTTTTTTTTAGTGGGAAGAAGGAGATTGAAGCAGTTAATATTGAATGTTAGTAAGGTCCAATTTCCCAGCTTAACATGCGAGGCCTTTTAGGAGCAGTGGGATCGCCCCTACCTTTGGAACTTATCAAGAACAAATTTCTAGGGGGGATTGTATCAACACATTGGTCTTTCAATATCGCGAGAGTGCTCATTCGAACGGAAATTAAAAGTTTTAGTGCCCTGTTAAGTGGCTTAAAAGCTTGGAGATTAACTAGGCTCCCTCCCCCACTCCTTTCCTACTCCAAATCGTTCGATTAAAATTTTTAGATAGCTATTTTGTTCATCATAGCTGAAAGGCCAAATAACCATTCCTTTGGATGTAATATGATCTACAGCCCCAGAGGAAAAATCTTTATGTTATAAACATTGCCCATTCTTTACACATAGTATTTGTTATTGGGAAGTATGCATAAATTTTAGGTTGGGAAGACGAGTTTTCTGCTTGGGGTTTTTTCACGGGTGAGCTTTCCGTGGGGAAGGAAGTTTCCAGGGGTGAGCTTGTCAGAGAATCCAAGTGGCAAGAACTGACATTTTAACCCTTGTTTTGGGAATGTCAGTTTTAAATGTTTGGCATTGTGATAAAAAGTTGAACTTTACTCAAATAAGTATTTTCAAAATTAAAATATTTACTGGAATAATGACTGTAAAGGTGATACCCAATGCTGTGCTATATTGTGAAAACAAGGACAAAGTTATAAATATTCATCATTTAGCTCCGGAAATTGAAGTTCTGATAGTTATTTCCAGAGTTTAGCTTTATATTTATGTAACTTCAGGTTCTGGTTGATGGTCCATGCAGTGACGTTCCTAGGCATGCTATCAGATTGAATCAAGCTCATTTAACTGATTATACAATTAACATTGGACGAGGTGTCTCAACGAAATCTGTTAGGAAGAACTGGGAAGCGGAAAAAATCAATGAAAAATGGAGCTCCTCCAACTGGGCCAAGAGAATTGAAGCTCGCCATAAGGTACATTTTTTGTTAGTAAAACAACATTTAGGTGTGTTTACATGATTGTCTGTCTTCAATAGAGGCATGTTATTACCTTAAATCTTTCTAGTATAATCTAAAAATCTTCATTCAACAGAATCAGTATTCATTCATTTTGATGTGTATTGAAAGTTTTTCAGTTCATTGTGGGGGAATTTTTTTTTTACCCTTCCTTTTTAATAAATTGACAACTTGTATTTGAGGGAAAGTGAGGTTTTTCTTTATTTCAGTCAAATTATTCTTTTGAGTTATACTTTCAATCCAAGATTTTGTGTAGCATGATACTCCTGAAAAGACTTCTTTGTGTTTTTATATAAACAAATTATCAATTTAATATTAAAACCCCTGGTTGTATTATTCATAAGGGTCCCTTTGTCTATTTCCCCTTTTTTAACCCTTGTTTGTCTTCGTATATCAAGCCTGGTTTAATCCAACTTTCCACGTTTTTTTTTACTTAGGTCTAACTTTTGATTGCTTAATAGCAATAAATCCACACCATTTTTGTGTGTGTGCATGCTTACACGAAGGATGTGGAGAGGGGGGCTCCCTTTAATTTAATACTTACTCCTCACTTGTTAGTAAACCAATCTAATGTTGTCTAAGAATTTTATGTTTACAGCTATTAACCCCTTCTTCCTTACAAAATCTCCTAATACCCATTGCTCTACTATCTGAACCTTTTCACAAATATACATATAAGGTCAGTGCTTATGTTGAATAGCTGGTATTCTAACTTCTTATTAATATATTTTATAATCTGTGGAAGTATCTCGACTTATGGGTGCGAGTGAAGAGTCCAATTTTACCAGCCAGCCCGGTTAAGTCGGCTGTGGGTGGGACTCAATTTGAGTCAAGAGTAACTCTTGAAAGTTACCTATTCTATCTTGTCTTTTATAGTTTGCTTTATCTAGAGTAAGAACGTTTTCACAGCTAAACTGGCCCAGGTAGCTTCTTCTACATCAGAAAAGAAGAAGAAGAACTTCTGAAAAGCTTACTAGTTTCTCTTTCATTTTGCATAGGTTAAGTTTTTGAGTTTTCTTTTTTTTGGGGGGGGGGGGTTACCATCGGCTAATTTTGAGGGTCTTCTACTGGTGAGAAAAATATTATTCTACCACATACTTAGAAAAGGTCTTCAGTTTCAGCTCTAGTATAATATAAATTATTAATATAAAGAAAATCATTTAGTATAGTTAGGCTTATTCCAACTTCTTTATAGATAGTAGCAGAAACTTAATTTGTTGTAGAAACTTAATTGTAGCAGAAACCCAATTCGTTGCAGAAATTCGTTGTAGCAGACTGATTTAATTAGTTATCTAGTTTTATAATATGCATTGAAATGAACGACAAATCATACTCTTTATTAATTCCATGAATTGAGATAAACAATTTACAGCATTTTGACCTCATCCAGTCTATTCATTTGTATACGCTTATTCTAATACAATCTTGGTACCAAGCTAGCTTTTAACTTCTGAATTGTAGCAGATTAATTTCATCTTTTAGCCAGTTTTCTTAAAAAATTTCTTACTTTTAATAGAACTGCCGGGCTCATGTCAGCAATTGAAGTACCTTGGAACCTATAGTACCTTGGTACCGTGAATTATAAAATTGCTCAACTTTCTAAACATTTTATGAGAGTAAATTAATTGGCTAATTAATTAATTGTGGAAAAAATCTTTAGAACTCATAAAAATTCCAAAGCAAGAGTTTCTTGAAAGTTTCTGCATCACAAAATGCTCTCACGGTCTAGGCGTGAGTTGCAGGTTGGGGTATATAGCATGATATAAGAAATCAATAACATTTGGTAAAATTATTATAGTTTTCTAAAACGCATAAGTAATGAAATGAATTCAAAGTTGTATTTTTCAATAATCTGATGAGTTATTGTAAATGGATCTTATATTCATCTGAGTCATTCAGTGATGTCTGAGGTCACCAGCTACATCACTTGTGGTTTACTCAAAATAATAGATATTGTGTAGGAGCAATACTTCTTTAAAACTTATTACATGTTTGTGGAATGAGGCCTTGAAGCGGGTGCTTCTTTTTAATGTGAAAACAGATCCTAACCAAGAATTTTAAACCATTGAAAAAAAATGTAATATGAAAAGATCGAGGAAAACATTCTTTGCAAAGCATCTTAAAATTTGTATTTTGCAGACTTTGATGTTCTGTTCGTATTGTTTTTTGGAATTTTTTCCGAACATGGGTTATTTTGTTTTCTCCTAATCTGCTAGTCTTCAAATCGATTTCAAAAACAACAACCAAATCGGTTATTTTCCATTTGAAACCTACATTGGTTTTCGTTTAAAAAAGTGACGAAAAACTGTTGCTTGAATTCAGTCTCTGTTGTTTGATTTTTTTGGCATTATTTTTATTTCCTTTGTGTATAAAACATAAAATCGCGAAGAAAAGAAAAATCGTTTGTTTGTTATTATTTTGCTTTAATTTGTTTTGTTTTTCTCGACATAGTTTCTTTATATTAAGGTAATTCACCAGCTATCAGATCTAAAGACAAATTTTTGATTTTAGTTTGAATGATTTTACTTGAAGTCCTCTAAAATTAGGTATATGCCTTCATATAGTGAGCACATTTGTTTTTCGAAAATTTATAATGTCGATGCAAAAAATATAATCATTTACTTTTTAATTCCCCCCTTAAAAGATGTCAACAGTGAACCAGCGACTTACACCCCCTCTCCCCGCACACACATGCACACGAAAAAAACGGCATTTTATGTCCTGGTGGTGCGTGAAAAGGTTGGATGCCAGTAATATGTGTATTACCTTATGTTTATTATACCTTGTTATTAATTCATTATGTGTTGTTTATCAATTATCCCCCTGTCATTTATTAATGTTATACTATTCACCATTATTTATTTTGTGCTATTATTTATATTTGTTATGACCCTACTTCTATTATAGCTTTTCTATTACATCTGTTATAAATGGATACCTATTCTAACGATGAATTAATTTGATGCCAGTACAATGTTATTCCAACTTTATTATAAGGGCCGAATTGATAAAATTTAATTTAAAAATTTATATTATATAAATAATATAAATAACAATAATAAATAGTATTATAAATAATAGTAGACCTAAAAGCAAAATATACGCACTTATTCTATCACTCATCTGATTATTGACTCGTTTTAAAGGCTTCGAAAGCAACATCAAAGAATCAGTATATAACTCTTGCTTCATTATAATCATTTATCTTCAGAAATTTTAGCAGCAGTTGGGAAACCACGCAAGCCAAACGTTCATATTCACCTTGCTTTGTGTGACAAACATGTTTTCGAAAATTCCACTGAAATTCTTGCCTTTTCAGGATTTTTTTTTTTTTGCATTTTGTTTCTTTTAAAGAAATCCAACTTGACTGACCAAAATGGTTAACTGTCATTGTGACCGTTGGACAAATTTTGGTAGTCAGCGGGGATACCACCTATATATAACGTTCATATTCATTTTGCTATCTCCTACATTGATTACAAATACGTTTCTTATATTTTCGCTGAAATTCTGGCCTTTTATTAATTTTTCGATTTTTTCCCCTTTTTTTAAGTGATTCAACTTGGCTGACCAAAATGTTCAACTGTTATTGTGACAAATTGTGGTAGTTGGCGTGAAATCATGTACACCTAACGTTCATATTCATTTTGCTCTCTGCTGCGTTGATTACAAATGCGTTTCTGATAATTTCGCTTAAACTCTTGTTTTCTTAATTTTTCACATTTTATTCTTTTTTTAAGCGATCCAACTTGACTGACTAAAATGGCCAACTGGCATTGTGACAAATTTTGGTAATCGGTGTGAGACCACGTACACCTAACGTTCATGTTCATTTTGCTCTCTGCTGCATTAATTACAAACACTTCTCTGAGAATCCCGCTTAAATTCTTGCCTTTTCTTAATTTTTCGCATTTCATTCATTTTTTGAGCAATCTCTTACTGATCAATAAAGCCCAACTGCAATTAGACCAATTTTGGTTATCAGGAAACCACGGAAACGAAACAGTCGTATTCATTTTGCTTTCTGTTGCATTGATTGAAAACATATATCCGAAATTCCACCGAAACTCTTACCTTTTCTTAATTTTTGACATTTTATTCCTTTTTTAAGCGACCCAACTTGACTGAACAATAAGACCCAACTGTCATTATGACACTTGGGGCAAGTTTTGGTATTCGGAAACAACATACACTAAACGTTCACCTTCATTTTGCTTTCTATTACATTGGTTACAAACGCATTTTTGATAATCCCGCTGAAACTCTTGCGTTTTCTTCAATTTTTCACGGGTTTTATTCCTTTTTTAAGCGATCCAACTTGACTGACTTTGAAAGATTTAAAGTCCAGAAAGCCAAACAGTCTCGCAATGATATCCTGCGTCGTGCTTTGATCTCTGCAAAATTGACGGCGTCGAAGAAGAAGTCTGTTCTAAGAAGCCGTGCTAAGGTGCAGCAAATTAAAAGCAAAGCCGCTAAAAAGTGATTTTGTTATCGATTTTGGTAATAAAGATCGATGATTTCGATGCCTTTCTTGCCTTTTCTAAAGAAAAAGTCGAATTAAAATTGATAAACCCTGAAGTCAAGAAAAGGATATTGAGATACCAATTTTAAGGGTCGGCTCAAAGGTGTGTCTAGTTTTCTGACCTTTTTTTAATTATATTTTGTTTTATCAGTCTTAAGTTTGGTCTAGATGAGTTTATAGGTCGAACTTATGATACGAAGATTGTTGTTGGCTCGAAGAAAACAAAGGGAAACCAATATTTTCTCTCAATCTATATATTCGAAAACTCTTCAGAAAAACTGTTCCCACCGAAATCATTCTTACTTTTTTTTTGCAAATTCTAATGAAATCCCTTTTCTTGTTAGGCACCTACTTTTTGACCGTTTTTCAAGAAATTGGCTACTCACCATTTTCACCGTTTCTTAGGGAATCCTTTTTCCTGTTAGCTGCCTGTTTTTTTTTATTCTTAGGGAGTCTATTTTTCTCTTAGCTACCTTCTTTTTTTCCTTTTTCTTGTTACTTCCTCCTTTTTTATACCTTGTCTTCGGCAATCCTTTTTCTTGTTTCTATCTCTTTTTTGTTATAAATACTTAGGGAATCTATTTTCCTCTTAGGTGCCTTATTTTTTTCCTTTTTCCTGTTACTTCCTACTCCTTTTTCCATGTCTAAGGGAATCCTTTTTCTAATTTCAATCTTCTTTTTGTTATAAATTTTTCAGGGAATCTATTTTCCTGTTATTTGCCTAATCTTTTTTTACCATTTCTTATGAAATCACTTCTTGTTTCTGCTTGCTTTTTTTATAATTCTTGAGGGAATATATTTTCCTGTTATGTACCTACTTTTTTTTACCATTTCTTAGCTAATCCCTTTTCTTGTTTCTGCCTGCTTTTTCGTAATTCTTAAAGGAATCTATTTTCCTGTTATGTGCTTTTTTTTTACCATTTCTTAGATGATCTTTTATCTTATTTCTACCTGCTTTTTTTCATGATTCTTAAGGGAATATATTTTCCTTTTATGTACCTAGTTTTTTTAACCATTTTTTAGCTGATCCTTTTTCTTTTTTCTACCTGTTTCTTTATAATTCTTAAGGGAATCTGTTTTCCTGTTATGTACCTATTTTCTTTTCCATTTCTTAGCTAATCTTTTTTCCTGTTTCTACCTGCTTTTTTTAGTTCTTAAGGGAATCTATTTTCCTCTTATGTACCTACTTTTTTTTACCATTTCTCTGGGAATCATCTTTTTTTATTTGCTGCTTTAAAGCATTTTTTCATTTTTTCTTTTTTTTTAATTTAAGAATTTTTAAACATTTTTTTTTATACTATTTTTTGTCTTCGCTATTAACTGTAAATTTATTGTAAAAGAGCCTGAGCATTTGATCTTCGCCGATAGGGGGCGATGGTTAGCAAAGATGCACGAGTTGGAAAGACTGGATTTATGATTATTTTCTTTTATATAATATCAACAAATAATTCTTAGATTTTTTTTGAAAATTTTGTTACTAGAGGGTGCACAGGTCAAAAAAAGTTGGTTATCCTTATTTGCATAGATGTTGACTTTTTTCATTCTACTGACCTGCTTAAAATGGACAAAATTTCTGCTTTACACGTTCTTTGTCAGGCTGCTACTTTATCAGGAATTTTTCGCACCCATGTTAAGACAGGGTCTAAATAATTACCTTGTATGGCGCATAAAGTAGTATGCTCATTCTCTTTCGTACAGTAATATATTTGATATGGCCCCTAATTAGCTAGAATGGTAATATTAGGCAACAAGCCAATTGCCTAGAATGGTATATACTAGGTAAAATAATGACTGAGTATATGCTCACAGTCTCTTTTCTATATAAATATATATCTTGTATGGCACTTAATTATGTAATACGGTCAGTACTTGGTAACAGGCCAATTCCCTAGTATGGTATTATTATGTAAAATAATTAAGCAGCATGGCACAAAGTATGTGTACAAAGGGATCCAGAGGGAGATTACATACTGAAAAGAGTTAGAAGATTCAAAGACATGTGGATTTATGAAAGGTTAGGATAATACTAGGGGATGAATGGATCCGAAATTGCCTTTCGATATTCGAATTTGACGTCCGTCCAATGTAAAAAAAAAAAAATATCGAAAATGTTTTTACCAAAATTTATTAAAAATGTAGAATTTCACGACCATTTAATGAAAAAAGATAATTATATGGACGAGAATCAGATCCGTTTCTGCTTCGAACGTACAAACTTTCGTTGGAATTTCATTTCGATAGTCGAATTTGAGATCTATTCAATGGAAAAGGTCTTTGTATTGACGAAACTTCCGTTCGTTTCTGTTTTGGATCACAGTAGAAAAATCTGTTCTTGTCGTTCCATGGTAAAAAGTTTGGTTTACTTAAAAAAACCGTTTTAATAAAATTAGAAATGTATAATTTTGAAGTTCGCAATTTTCTCCGAAAGAACTTTCCATAGAATGGTTTAAGGTAATAATATTAATAATAATAAAAAATATTCCGACATTTCAATCAAAGACTCGGTAATATCAATTTTGGTCTTTCAATCTTAATCAAACATCCTTGTAATCTGCTGAATAAGTGGACAATGAAATAATATATGACCCAACTCCAAATGTATGTCTGGGGAAATCTAGAGGGACAAGGGAAGTGTCGGAAGATTTGCCTCCAACTGCACATAATGTTCCCATTCGAAGGTAAAGAATCAGAAGATTTCTACACCTCTTGGGTCATTGGTCTGCACGGGGAAATTGTTAAGTCTCTAGTAACAATCATCAGCCATTGTTGGCATCAAATGAAAGAAGCATAAAGAAGACAGAAAAACGAATGTTGCAAAAAAAATCGTCTATGGAAGAAGAATCGAAAATAAAGATTTCAAACATGAATGACTAGTCCTCCCCTCCCCTGAACAAACTGAAGCTAAGGAACGGTCAGTTATAAGCTACCAAATTGAGGATGCAGAAAATGTGTCAATAATTAAGGGAGGGAAGTTTCCAAGTTTCAGGTTAAACAAAGTCTGGAACTACCAACGAAGCTATTCGTAGAAGTCAGCTATTCAGCCATGAAAGTGATGAAGCGTGGCCTCGATGTATTTTAAAAATATGGTTAGTATATTTGTTCTTATTCTCTGTTTGTTTAAAGTTGCTATTTTCAGACATCTCTTACTCATTGCAGGATTGTAAAAAAAATAATCCTGATTTAGAGTTCGAGTACTCTCTAAGGATCTTTTTGGTGATGGTCAGGAAACGCTTTTAGTATTTTTCTGTTAATCAAAATCAATAAATCTATTAACGATTTCTGGTCAAGTTCATGCCCTCATAAAATAAATAGGATTGAAGTTATGATCGTCAATTTTATGTTTTGGCTCCAGGTTCAGATTTTGGTCTGAGTTCTCATTTGGGAACACGGACCAAAATCCGTTTTTTATTTTTAAAAATGAAAATAAATGTCAAATTTATGTGTTTATTTCACTAATGACACTTTTTATTTCACTAAATAACATATTATATAATATGTTATATAACATGTTAGAATAATAAACATATTATTGAGGCTAATTTGGCTAATTCGTCTAGAATTTGCGACATCAGAGGCTAATAAATAAACATATAATAATAATAACATTATATAATATGTTACAATAATAAACATATTATTGACGCTAATTTGGCATATTCGTTTAGAATTTATGACATCAGAGGCTAATAAATAAACATATTATTTACGCTAATTAGGCATATTCGTTTAGAATTTACGGCATCAAAGGTTTCACAGCCATATTTCAAGCTTGGATTAAGTATTTATCTTATTCGGATTAAGTATTTATACATTTTCTAAGTTTGACTCTCTTTATTTTAGTAAACATAAATATGAGTAATGACGACAAGCTTAATTTAAATTTAAAATACTTGTTGGATGGGGGGGAGGGGGGCTTGAAAAAAAAGTTTGTGTCCTTGATTGTTCCCTATGCGATCTGGAAGAAATTAGATGAGCTAAGTTTCAGATCGTCGCAAGCAAGTTTGTTCTGCCCTTTATGATAGTAGGAGTCCATTAGTCTCGGTTAGACAGGGCAATAGCTGTTTGTACCTCCTGGGCTCCAAATTTCTAAACGTTTGCTTATTAGAACAAATATGATGAACCTTGTTATAGGAAGTGCCGACTGATCGATATATGAAGCTTTGTTAACTCTGATGCTATCATTATGAAATATCAGTGTTTTCCATTTATTTCTTTTGGTTTTGTTAGCAAGTTTCAATTCGTTTCAGTTATTACTGGTCATCTCTGGTTTCATTGGTTCGAAGGCTAATCGTCAATTTTACTGACGCCGTATACGGAAATCTATTGAAGATGGTGTCTTACTTTCTAGGTTTCATACAAAGAAGGTAAAATGTGTTCCTATTTAAAAATGTATGCCTCTTTGCTTTGTTGTCGTTTTTTTCTTGCTCTTTTGATGGCGCGAAATATGAAACCGAGTCATTATAGCTTCTCATTAATGTTTTCAAGTGAAGACTTGACTCGAGTATTTAAATGTATTCATAAGATCATATAATGTTTATTGAAACCTTCCGCCGTACTATGGAATAAATGATCTAACCTGGCTGAAACGGGTTTATGCATTGCGTACTTCGTGACGCAAAATATCAAGTAACTCTGAATACAGACTGTCTTTATGGTTTTCAGCCTCTAATTTGAACCATTATCTTATAAAAATATTAACGAAATAAAATTATTAAATACAAATGTCACACAACGTCTAGTCAACGTTAACCAACAATTCATGAAGTATGAAAGCCATTCTCCTGGAGTAATGGCTTCCCAGAGGGCACAATTTACATATCTTCTTATTGTTGGCCTTTGCTCAATGATTAAGCCGGGACGCTTCAAACCCTCATCTGATTACAATAAACTCAACAAAACATCCCTTTAACTCGAATCCCTGAAAGTAAAAAGTTCATATCTAGTATTCACATCAATATCTTTCCAGAAATGATAATAATACCTAAAAAAAGATACCCAATATTTTCTCCTCTTATCAAGCTCAGTTCGAAGGGTTAGATTTTGTTTTGTTTTTATGAGCACTGAGAACGACTTGGCGGAGGTCCTTGTCGAAATATTTGCTCGTTTTTCGTCTTCATACTTTGCTACTGGCTGACGAAATCCTCGTTTTTTCAACTATCTTTTCCTTTCTTGGTTTCATACGTAATATTAGGGGAAAATTTTGATCAAGTTGTTGGGTTTTGGGTGCTTGAATATCTGACTAAGGAAATTTGGTACCATTAAGAATCAGCCGAACTTATCCATTGTAAACTTTGTTAGTTGGTGTGGCCAAACTAATTAGAACTGATCGGGTTGTCTTACCATAGCTTGTAGAGATTGAATTAGCGATCCGAATAAACTATGCGATCTGGAAGAAATCAGATGAGCTCAGTATTTATAGATAAAATTATTTAGATCATCGCAAGCAAGTTTTTTCTGGCCGTTATGATAGTAGGAGCGTCCTTTTAGTCTCGGTCAGACAGGGCTATAGTTGTTTGTACCTCCTGGGCTCGAAATTTCTAGACGTTTACTTATTAATACAAAAATGATGAACCTTGTTATAGGAAGTGCCGACTGATCGATATATGAAGCTTTGTTAACTCTGATGCTATCATTATTAAATTCAGTATTTTTTATTTGTTTCTTTGGTTTTGTTAGCAAGTTTAAATTTATTTCAGTTATTACTCTGTGTCGTCTGGTTTCATTGGTTCGAAGACTAATCGTCAATTTTACTGACGCCGTATGCTGAAATTTATTGAAAATTGTATCTTAGGTAGGTAGGTAGGTTTTATTTTTATCCACATTATAAACATAAAAAAGAATGACAACACTAATAAATTATTGCAGCAAAAAGAAAGTCCTAAAGACTTATGCTGCAAATTCATGTAATGATTTATATCTTATAAATAAATATCTAAATATAACAACTCATGATTATCCACCTAGCCTATCTTATATATATAAAAAACAACACATACACATGAACACAATACAACAAAAATAATCGTAATAATTCTTACTTTCCAGGTTTCATACAAAGAAGGTAAAATTTGTTCCTATTTAAATATGTATGCCGTTGGCTTTGTTGCCGGTTTTGTTTTTTTGGTCTTTTGATTGCGCGAAATATGAAATCGGGTCATTATAGCTTCTCATGGATGTTTTCAAGTGAAGTATTATCTCGAGTATTTTAAATATGTTCAAAAGATCATATAATATTAATTGAAACTTTCCACTGTACTTTGGAATAAATGGTCTAACCCGGCTGAAACGGGTCTATGCATTGCGTACTTTGTGACGCATGATATTAAGTAACTCTGAATACAGACAGTCTTTATTGTTTTCAGCCTCTAATTTGAACCATTATCTTATAAAAATATTAACGAAATAAAATTATTAAATACAAATGTCACACAACGTCTAGTCAACGTCAACCAACAATTCATGAAGTATGAAAGCCATTCTCCTAGGAGTAATGGCTTCCCAGAGGGCACAATTTACATCCGTTCTTATTGTTTGCCCTTGCTCAATGATAAAGCCAGGACGCTTCGAACCCTCATCTGATTACAATAAACTCAACAAAACATCCCTTTAACTCGAATTCCTCAAATTAAAAAATTAATAATTAGTACTCACAGCAATATCTTTCCAAAAATGATAATAATACCTAATAAAAGAAACACAATATTTTCTCCTCTTGTCAAGTTCAGTTCGAAAGGTTAGATTTTGTTTTGTTTTTATGAGCACTGAGTTTCTTACGTAATATTAGGGAAAATTTTCATCAAGTTGTTGGGTTTTGGGTACTTGAATATCTATTTAAGGAAATTTATTACCATAAAGAATCAGCCTAACTTATCCATCACAAACTTTTTTAGTTTTTGTGGCCAAACTAATTAGAACCGATGGGGTTGTCTTACCATAGCTTGCAGAGATTGAATAAGTGATCCGAAAAAACAGTAGAAAACTAAAAGCCGACATCTACTTTCCCTGAAATCTTAGAAATACCTTGTAACTTCTCTCGTTTGTGCTGGAGATACATATATTTAGTTTTAGAGAAACTTATGTCATTAAAAAGTGTAAATTTTGTTTTTTCGATCAAAGGCTTTTGGCTAGTATTACCTCAGTGAGTGCCCTCCCACCAAAAGTTGCAGTCCATTGAGGGAGTTTAAATTCGGCAATTTGTACCCGTGCTGATAGGCACTGAAGAAGTACCATTCTCTTTCAGTTAAATGCCTTTAATCACTTGATTTAATACCCCCCACCCACCCATTGTTCATATTATTGTTTCTCTTTTTTATCTCTCCTGTGATTTGAATTTTGTCTATCCGTTTGTGCTTCCATCTATGTTTTTATTTGAAAGATAAATTTGGCCGTTTATAGCCTTTGATAGTCATTTGTCAAATAAAGCCTTATCTCATCTCTTACCTTCATTATGGATAAATGAAGCTCATTTGAGTAAAATACTATTTGCCTTTGTATTGTTTTAGAATATTTTTCTATTTTCATGAGCAATTTAAACGTAAAGCAATGATGACTTCGCTAAAAGAAGATCATGGCCTTCCACCATACGAGGTACAAAAGCCCACCAAGGCTTTCCATGTATAAAAAAACAAGTTTTTTTAATTGAAAGTAAGGAGTGACATTAAAACTTAAAACGAACAGAAATTACTTCGGATATGAAAGTGGCTGTTCCCTCCTCAGCTCCCCAGAGCTCACAAATTCTCAATATTTTGTTCTACGGTTGCAGCAATTAAAACATAAATGATGAGCTTTCTTATAGGAAGTGCCGACTGATCGATAAATGAAGCTTTTCTACGCTCTGATAATTAAAGAAAAAAATGTAATTTTAATTTGTTTTGTTACTTTAATCATTATATTGTATTTATTTGCAGGATGAATTAATAACACCAGATTATTTTATGTTTTGGGAAAATCCAGTGATAAATCAACTCTTCAGATATGTACACAAGTTGAACTGAATGAAAGGAAGTTTCTTACATTAGGCAATCTACCTACCTAGAAAGGCACTTGGCGATGGGTGAGTTTAGATAAACTTGTTTATGAAACCAAACAGATCGGACACGTGCTGAAAATCATTGTTGCCAACACGGTTGATGCCAAGATATGCTGCAATTTTTGGCAACGTTGATGCCAAGATATGCTGCAATTTTTTGGCAACGTTGCCAAACGTTGTTGCCAACAATGATGATGCCAAGATATGCTACAATTTTTGGCAACGTTGATGCCAAGATATGCTGCAATTTTTGGCAACGTTGCCAAACGTTGTTGCCAACAATGATTTGTTGTTGCCAACAATGATGATGCCAAGATATGCTACAATTTTTGGCAACGTTGATGCCAAGATATGCTGCAATTTTTATGTACCAAGGACATTGAGAATGAAATCTGATTATTTAAATTTATTTTACGAGAATTAACACAAACTTATATTTTGTAAAATTGGGAAATCAATTTTGAAAGAAATATACCTCCGTATTCACTTATGCGGTGTTTGGTAGTAGCAGGCGCTGGATTTAAATAAAGAACGCGGGAGAAAAATCAGCAAACATTTACGTGATTGGTTTTGTTTATTATTTCCAAGATTCAGTGTGGCAACGCTGACGAAAATGTGTTACACTTAATAATTTTGAGAAAATTTTTTTTTCGAAAGCTGCGGGTTTTAGGTAAGAGAAGATCTCAAAATGAGTCCAGGAGGCAAAACATGTTTTTATTTGGATGTCCTTTGTGCTCTTAATTAAAATTTTCACCTGTCTTTTGTTGTACCATCATCAGGCTTTGATAATAGAATCTACCAAAACATGAGCCATCACTAAGAATCACAACGTTAAAAATACAAACAAAAAGTTGGGTTGGTCTGAAGAGTCTGAAATCTATATGCTACATGTGCTACAGGTGAGCTGAAACACTTAAATATGTTGTTCCTTAATCAGACCAACCTAGAAATTGCCTCATCTTTAGCCTCAGCTTACACTGCCCTCATCAATATTTTACCTACTCAAGGGTATTACTTTCGACTATTAAAAAGGACATTGGTCCTTTCAATTTTCAATCGACTGAGCTGTCTCGAAGTTCCTACGACAACAAAAGGTCATCTTAAAATTTCTATCAAATGCATTTCGGGAAAATACGGGGTTTGGGGGGGCATCTACCTTCTAATCACTTTGAATGTTAAAAGGGCACTAGAACTTCTAATTATCAATCCAATGTGCTCCCTCGAAAGTTTATACCATCACCCTTTCTATATAAACCTTCACTGCCCCAAGGCATAACTTACAACGTTTGCTCTGAGGACTGTGGGGGCTGTCATCCTCAAAAACATAATTTACGGATCTTTCAACTACTTTGAACCAGAGGGCTATCTCAAGATTTTGATTGAATGTGTTTAGGGAAATGGTGGGCGTGGTAGGGGGGGGGGGGTTAGTTGCCCTCCAATACCTTTCTACTCTTAAAAAGGGCAAAGGGCACTCTTTCAATGTCCAATCGAATTAGCTCTTTTGAAGTTTCTACGACAACTCCTTCGATATGAAGAGCCCTGTTCCAAACAACAAAAAAAAAGAAAACACATTATCTGCACATCGTTCTTTACTTAGACAGCGCTATTGCGCTGCCTATGATAGTCTCGTGTTTTTTCTTCTTTTTTCGGTGTAAGTACTAGCGCCATTTAGTTGGGATTTTCATTCTAAACTGTGATTGCTTGTATAAATAAAACTATTCTATTATATAAATAAACGCGTCAAATGTACTTGGTGAAACACTTTGTGCCCTAGAAGCCATTAGAGGACCTAAAGCTAAATATAAAGAAAAGTTCAGATCGCATTAAAGCAGCTCCCTGAAGAAATGCATCCTTTATTCTTGCTCACCTTCGTTTAATTTGATTATTTCTTGAGTTCAAAATTCTTCTATTTTTCTATTTCTTCTGTTTTGCTATTTATTCTTCTTTCGACTATTAGAAAGGGCATTAGCCCTTTCAATTTCCAATTGAATGAGATCCTTTTGAAGTTTCTATGACAACTCCATCGATAGGAAGTGCCCATGTCTAGAAAAAAAGAATACAGTACGGCCACATCGCTCTTTACTTAGGCAGCGCTATTGCGGTGCCTATGATAGTCTCATGTTGTTTCCTTTTTTCGTTTTTCTTTGTAAGTACTAGCGCCATTCAGTTGGAATGTTCATTCTAAGCTATAATCGCTTGTATGAATAAAACTATTCTATTATATAAATAAACGCCTCAAATGTGCTTGGTAACTCACTTAGTGCTCTAGAAGTCATTAGAGGAACTAAAGCTACATATAAAGAAATGCTCATATCGCATTAAAGAGCTCCCTGAAGAAATATGTCTTTTAGTCTGGCTCACCTTTGTTTAACTTTTTTTACTTCTTGAGTTCCAAATTCTTAAATATATGAGTCGACGAATTTGAAATGAACATGATGAACCTTGTAATAGGAAGTGCCGACTGATCGATATATGAAGCTCTTATTGTTCCTGATTATTTATTATCAAATATTGGTCTTTTCTATTTGTTTCTTGGCTTATATTAACAAAGTATGATTCATTTCAGTTATTACATGTATTACCACCGGCTTCGATTGGGGGCACAACATTTTGTTTTCAATGATCATTCGTTGTCCCGACTGGAATGGTCCGCAAATACCATTTGGTGAAATCAAATGGATTGTTTTTTGCTGTCTCAGGACTATTTACATATCCTGAGTGTAAGTTCATTATTCATTCATTCTTCATTATTAGTTATTATTCGTTATCATTCATTATTATTCATTCTTCATTATTAGTTATTATTCTTTCTTCCTTAAAACTGCTGATCTCACCTAAAAGAGTGAAATCATTTGCCTTTGCTATGCCAGGTCTACTTTGACTAGTATCTTCTATAAGGTCTATTTTTATTAATTTTTCAGCCTTGTTTAGTATCTTCAAAGGTCCGATTTATTCACTAATCCATGCTCTTACTGAAAAGTAACGATAAACATCATTCTCTTTATTATTGAACACCTCTATTATACTTGCTTTTTTTTACCATGGACAACCTTTCCACCATCCTTTAAAGATGCTCTTATTTAAATTTTTCTGCTTTTATGCTTTCTTTTCCTCTCGTTTCCCCCCTTATTTCTTATTGTTCGCCCGTTTTGTCTTGTTTTTTTTTATGAAATGCAGCTTTGCTATTTGTTGCATTTGAGAGACCTTGAAATAAATATCGTTCTGGATGGGATAAGTTGCCAGGACTAGTTGACTTTTGGCTTTTTACGTTTAAATCATGTTTGCGTTTAGTATTTTCTACAAATAACCCAAATGTAAGACACAGATAACCTTGCAAGAGTAGATGAATTTCTTTTTGCTTTGAGTTAAATTTTGATAAAATTACTTTTAATTTTTGACTTTTAATTTAAAATTTAATTAAATTTTTGGTAATATTTGAGATAAAATGATTGCAGACTTTAGAAACTCAAATAAGAATCGCCAATTTGGCAAAAACAAATGTAGGGCAATGTAACAAAAAAAAGTGTTCGTGACTAAAATCTCAAAAAGGAGACTCATCTTAGCACCGACTATAAAGCAAAAATTATTCTAAGTAAAAATGTCTGTTGAAACTAGAGACGAAAAAAAAAATCTTGGCAACACCAAAAAGTAAAATTACGGCAGGTAAAAAAAGACTTTAGAGACTAAAATATCAATAACAAAAAAGGTGCACAAATTATTGTAGGTAAAAACAATTGTAGAGAGTATAGACTCAAGAAAGAACAGTAAACTCTGTACCAGGTAAAGAACAAGACCTACTGAAGGAAAAAAAAAATCATATATGTAGAAACCTGAAACTCAACAAAGAAAATCATCTTGGCCACCGCAAAAAAAGAAAATTACTGAAAGTAAAAGGCTGGAGATAAAATAAATCTTAACTTGTGATGTTTAACTGAGGGATGGCAACTTTGCCGCCATAGCTCACAGTCAATTTTGCGAAACATAAGAATTTAATAAAGGCTATATTCCTCTTCTACATCTTCCTTTATCCTCTGTTCTAGAATATTTGATCTACATTTTTTTAATTGTTCAGATTCCTAGACAGATTCTAAATTCGTATGTTTATAATTTCGCATAAAAAATTTCCCAGTGAGAAGGATGGATTGTTTTTGACTTACTTTTTTGTTGATTTTTTACCTGTTTTTCTTATTCTTAAGTTTGGTCCCCGCTACTACCACAAACTGTATAAATGCATCAGGTTTTTCTCTTTATTAAATGCTGAAATTTCAATTTTTCCTAATTTTATAAGACAAATGTGGTTTTATAAGCTTTTAATTGACCGGTTCAAACAAACAGTCAGATTTTATTTCCACTCTCCTAAGGACTGCTATACTTCAACAAAAACGATTAAATATCTTTTCCCCCCTTTTTTTACTGTCCCTAAAAAGTTATGTGTTGAAGTTCAATACCTTCTGAATGAACCATAGTTGTGTCATTATTTTTTAGAGGCAAAATTGAATTCTTGAATATTTTTTTTTACTGAACTTTAGATATTTTTTTCTTCTTGTGTTACAATGTTTGAAAAATAAATGATGAACCTTCTTATAGGAAGTGCCGACTGATCGATAAATGAAGCTTGTGTTTATTCTGATAAGTGCTAAGAAATACATGTTTCGGTCTGCTTTGTCATTCATGTAAATGAGGGATGTTTTGTTTCAGTAGTTATAAGCTATGTCTACCAGATTCTTTAGTTATTCAGTAGGATCCATATGCAACGTAAACTGGCTGTAAATAATTGAAGAGTTTTTTTGGTTGGGGAAGCTACCAATCCGAAAGAAGGTTTAACCAAGGGTGAGTTTGTTTGTCCTTCTTGTATTAAAGCGGAAGAATCAGAAGAGTACCCTTTGGTACGAGATAAAATTGGAAAATGACAGTTATTCCTAGTTAAACCTTGGTAAGAACAAAGTTCCCTGTAGCACTTGCCCCGTCCCCCGGTGACGGGGATTGCTGGCTTTCAGGATGCTCCACCCCTTCAACTCTTTCTTTTGAGTCGGTAAGCATGTGGATATTATCCGACATGCACCCTTTTGTTGAGTTTAAAATAGGAAAGTGAGAGTTACTTCCGTCTTATGAGAGTCACTATTTTTACTCCAATTTAAATCTTGGTAAAAACAAACTCGCGTGTATTACTTGCCCATCTCCCTGGGGAATATCCTGTTGGCATTCAGGTTTATCCATTCCCTCTAGCTCTCCCATTTATGGCAGTAAGCATGTGAAATGATCTGCCCTTTGGCACGAATTTAAAATACAAAAACGAGAAATACTCCCATTGAAATCTTAGTATGAACAAAAATCCGTATAGAGCTTGCCAACTCCGCCTGGGATATTCCCTGCTGGCATTCAGGGTGCTCCCCTTCCCTACCTCTTCCTTTTGTGTCAGTAAGCCTAGGAATATTGTCTTTTTTTTGACACACAGAAAAGATGTTTCTGCAATAAAAAAGGAGATATCTTTCCAAAGCACCTTTATTACTGGAATAGACTGAAAACGTTGCTGAGGAGGAAAGGAGATTAGTGATTAATATTTAAACCTTTTAAATTCTTCCGATTTCCTAAGAGTTCGAGAAGCCTCTTGGATGGTTTTGGATGGCCTTTCAAATTTTAGTCTGATTTTATTTTACTATTGGGAATGACTTACTTAGCTCTACCCAAGAAAATCCGTAAATGGATCCATTATGGAAGTACAGTGTATATCCTAAAGCATCTTTTTAATTTTCATTTACACCTGTTGTCCATTTACTTGGACAAAACTCTAAAAGAATCAGCCAACGGAAAACCCTGTTTTGCTATCATGTGCTGAAGAAACAATTTTGTCGTATTCTCATTAATTAAATGAAAAACTTCGTTGCCAATGAGATTACATTTGATATAGATATTTAATAGTTAAACAAATAGTTTGAAGTCACCGCTAAAATCAGTTGAAGACAGTTTCATGTATTCAGGGATCTAATGATCCAGATAATCTTTCAGGGCAAATTTTTCTTTTTTCATTTTTTTCAGGTGTTATATTTCTTGCTTGTGTACTTTATTCTTCTTCTCTTGAGTATGCGTGTTCAGCTTGGCATCCGGTATAGTCGGCGACATGAGTTTACTTATCGAGTTGGACTAAATTGTATGAATTCCCCAGCTCATCGTGGTCTACTACCCGACCTTGAGAGCCACCCTACTGAAGGACCAGTAACTAGACTCCAACAAATAAAAAGTAATTGTCCACAATTAATGATTTACCCAGCCTCTAGTACCGAGAGATATTGCAAATCACTTGTCTCTTTGTAGTTGGTGCTTGTGATTGGATTTTAGGGTCCTTGTCTCCGCTCCATACTTTGCAAGTGGAAGCTAGCCAGGTCTAGTCACTTGCTGAAATGTGACTAGTAGGTGATCAGTTAGCAGTAGAAGGTGTGACGACGGAAAACGATAACGCTGATTATGAATATAGGCGATGTATACTCAGAGAGGGGGGGGGGTGCTAGTATTTTAGATTTGAAAAGAAGACGTTTTTTCTCTTTTAAGTGATGCATTTTGTAAAAACCTTCAACAGTTATCACACAGCCTATTGTAATTGATACCACTAATAGTGAGTGTTACGTAATGCTGTTGACATTGATTTTTCCTTAAATTGGGACTCAAATCCTCTTTAGGAACTGGTTGAATAGTGTTTCGTTCAAATCAGGCAAATTATCACATTTTGGCTTTGTAGCCATAAATTTGTCAATGCACTTTTTGTGGTATTTTGCCTCAGTTGCCATTAAATCAATCCTACTAACTCTGCTGAATATTTCTGAAAGTGCTCCACTTATTTGTTCTCAACACAATAAATTCACTGCGAGAAAACGTTTCTACATTGAGCTTAAGAAAGGCTTTTTTATTACTCCCTGATTTACATCAAAACAAGCAACTAGTTTTGTATGAGAAGGAAACATATGCTGCCTCTAAACGAGCATTTTTTCTGGTTGTGTTGACATTTCCAGAGCTTGTAGATTGCTCTGGAACTGAAGATTCTTTTCTAAAGGCATACAAAAGCTGGCGATGACAGGTGGCGTGTCATTTTGGATTTCTCAACGAAAAGCTCTCTTTTGATGCTTCAATAAGCATCTTCTGTATTTCGTATCCCCAGTTGTTTACAGCGTTTCAAGTAGCTTTTCAGAGCTCTTAATGAATGTTAGCTTTTCTTTTCGTTCATTGTGGCAAAGAAAGCACAAAAACAAATCTGCCTTTCTGATCCTTTGTTGACTTCCAAGAAATCTAAGCTTTATTTGTAGTTTATCCGTCTGAAAGAATCAACCAGTGAGGAAATTGATTATCTTACATAGTTGTTGTTATAGTAGAGCAAACAGTGCTGGGGAAAACAATTTGTTTGCAGTTTAAGAAACCCTCTCAACATCCAAGAAAAATTTTATAACAATGATTAAAAAAAACAATCATCATGTGATCATGTCATCATGTGATATCCATTTTGACATAATCGAACACGGAACTAAATGTTAACTATTCCAGTTAATGCACTTTTACCCGCCGGAAAATGTTATTCTGGACCATTCTAGTTCATTCATTTTCAAAAAACTGAATCACGTTTCATGATGCTGAATTTTTGAAGAATCAGATCCTTAAACAACAAAGAGAGATAAAAAACTCTGAAAAGGACAGATCCTCAGCACAAACTACATTGAGAAACATCTCAGAATAATGCGTATATATATATATATATATATATATTATATAATAATATATATAATATAGATATATATATATATATATATAATATATATATATATATATATATATATATATATTAAGTTTGAATTAGAATCAAGAAATTGTTGGCATCTAGCCATTTGTAGAAAAAGCCAAGACAGATAGTGCGATTGAGGGAGAGGCACAAATCGGCATGTTTGGATATAAAAAAAAAATCTCGTCATCAGTCGGAATGTCATTCCTAGTATCCGTGAGACGTATCCGTGACATAGCCAAGATTGCAATTCTTTCTTTTCTAACTTTCTTTTTAGTAGTAATTACAAAATAAATGTGGTGTGCATGACGTAAGAAAGAAGTTTTTAGTTAGTAAAGAAAATAAAATAAATAACATTAAACATCAGTCTGGGATGTGAACTTTAAGTAGAACAACCTTACGGGTCATTTGTTTGACAGTTAATTGAAATAAATGAATAATTAAATGATTAAATGATTAATTTTAATGAATGATTAATTAATTAAATGAATTGATTAATTAATACTAATGAATGATTAATTAAATGATTAATTAATAATGAATAAATGATTAATTGAAATAAATGAATAAATGAAATAAATTAATTGAAATATTATAAATGATGAAGTAATTTGCGCCTGAGTTCTGGAAGTTGAACAAATGCCTATTGTTCTGTATGCTTTCAGTGCCATTGATTTCATATTCGTCTCTGATTTGGGTTACAAGGGTAGAAAATACTGCTGTATAAATCTCGTTAAATCAGCATATATTTTTTTCTTTAGGTGTTGTCTGTATACCCAAATGTTATCCCCTTTGTGTTGAATTATTTGAGCAACGGGTCCGCCAGCGATGTTGAGATTATATACAGTTGTGTTGCGCATTTGGGAATGTGCTGCCGTGAAGTTGCTGCGAATTGTCAAAAGTAGAAGAGAAAAAGGCATTTTGTGTCTCAAAGTAAGTGTTTTTATGTTTTTTATTTATTTTGTTGAATATTATAACTAAATACTCAGCAATGAGTTGTTCTGCTAAAATTCCACATCCTAGTTAGGAGCTAAGGCTGCCCGCTGGTCATATTTGGAAGTCCAGTGGACCCTTAACGTGTATTCGATTTTATAACTCATATTCGAGTTCTGGAAGTTGAACAAATGCCTATTGTTCTCTATACTTTCAGTGCCATTGATTTCATATTCGTCTCTGATTTGTGTTACAAGGGTAGAAAATACTGCTGTATAAATCTCGTTAAATCAGCATATTTTTTTTTCTTTAGGTGTTGTCTGTATACCCAAATGTTATCCCCTTTGTGTTGAATTATTTGAGCAACGGGTCCGCCAGCGATGTTGAGATTATATACAGTTGTGTTGCGCATTTGGGAATGTGCTGCCGTGAAGTTGCTGCGAATTGTCAAAAGTAGAAGAGAAAAAGGCATTTTGTGTCTCAAAGTAAGTGTTTTTATGTTTTTTATTTATTTTGTTGAATATTATAACTAAATACTCAGCAATGAGTTGTTCTGCTAAAATTCCACATCCTAGTTAAGAGCTAAGGCTGCCCGCTGGTCATATTTGGAAGTCCAGTGGACCCTTATTGTGTATTCGATTTTATAACTCATGTAAAATTTATGGAATTTGGTTGTTTATGAGTGATATTATTTTTATTGTTCTTTTATATTATTTATATAATTCTTTTATATTATATTCATATTATTTTATATTTTAGAGTCCAGAAACAGAACTTGTTATTTTTCATCATTTTCATTCAATAAATCTCGAAAGCCTAAAACATTATTTGTTGAACTGAATTTATTTGTTGTTAAATTTTTTAAATATAAATGATGAAGTAATTTGCGCCTGAGTTCTGGAAGTTGAACAAATGCCTATTGTTCTCTATGCTTTCAGTGCCATTGATTTCATATTCGTCTCTGATGATTGTTGCGAGGCCTGAGTTCTGGAAGTTGAACAAATGCCTATTGTTCTCTATGCTTTCAGTGCCATTGATTTCATATTCGTCTCTGATGATTGTTGCGAGGCTAGAAAAGATCTTAGTTAAATCTCGTTAGGTTGACTATTTTTTTTTCTCTTTAAGATGTTGCCTGTGTATCCAAATATTATCTCCTATGGTTTGAATCATTTGGCATCAGTTTCCTGTTTTTAGACTACGAAGAACTGTGTCGTGTAGCTGGGACATACGCTGCGAGAGACCATTTGAATCATTAGCCGTCTACGATCTTTAACTTGCAGATGATTGTGTTTTATAGCCGTTTAAAGCAGAGAAGAAGTATTTTTGAATTTAAGAGTAAATTTTTTTAGTTTTTAATTTTTTGGCTGAGTATTGTAACCAGATCTTTGGGTTTAAGTTAGTTCAAAGAATCTTTATAATTATGAACGGACTGGCGGTACATGATGTAGTATGTACCTTGCACTTCTTTCGCGCCTCTATGCACTTCTTTGTAATTATGGTGGTAGCATGGTAGTCTAATTAAAGTTAGGAATTGTAATGAATTCCTAGTAAAAATATTTTTTATACTGGTACAGTATTACATTTATCACTATAATATTACCTAGCTACTCTGTTTGAAATGACTTGTTTCGAATTGGCACCTCTTATAATTACGTTAAAAAAGCGTGCTAAATATGTAGTTCGAAACTTTTTTTTCAATATTGAGGCTTATTATTGATTTGTTCCAAAAGATTTTTCGTCATCTCGCACATTCTTTCTTTATATCAGAATTCACTTTTAATAATTAATTGATTAGAAGGGCCGTTATTATCTAATTCATTTGTTTAGTCAGAGAGCTGAGTCTTGGATGGAAGAAAAACAATTCTGTGGAATTTGTTTTCTTGTAATACAGGTGGATCTGAAGTAGTATATTCTTTAAGTTGCCCCAATATGGGCTAATAATTAGGATCCTAAGATTAACCGTAGGTTTACACAGCAGAGAAACTTGCGGTACTGATGTCCGTTCCATGGTTATTCAACCCAGTATGGGCAATGGGGGTTTTCTTCAAGTTGCCCCAATAAGGGCTAATAAGTAGGATCCTAAGATTAACCATAGGTTCACACAGCAGGGAAACTCGGCAGTACTGATGTCCGTTCCCTGGTTATTCAGCCAAGTAGGACAATGGGGGCTGGAGGTCAACCATCCTATGCTTCCCCACACCCTTCATGTGTACCTTCCCCAGATTTATTCAGGTACCCATTTAGAGCTGGGTCGACTCTGGCTAATCTTACAGAGTCACGCCTTTGACCCCTGTTCTCAATTAAATAACCAGTGACCCAGGACACGAATCCCTGTCCTCGCGGATAAAAGATTTCAAATCTAGTGTTTTAACTACTCGGCTAGGACGAAGAAAAGAAGCGAGAAAAATGAATAAATCTTTTTTGCTGAGAAAAGGCCCTTCACCCTTGAAAAATTAAACGTGACCTAAATACCTCGTACCTAAAACAGTAAAAGAGAAATCGGATTGTTTGAATATGCTTGCTTGAAAATTGTCACATGCTGCAATGCAATTATTGGTAATAGCAGGAGTCAAATTAAGTATAAAAAAAAAAAAAAAAAAAAAAAAAAAAAAAAAAAAAAAAAAAAAAAAAAAAAAAAAAAAAAAGCTTAAAATGCTAAAAATGACAAGTTTTGTGGATGAAGCAATACAGATTGCCGAATTTTGTTCTTTTCGGCCAACCATCTAGGGCTAAACAGAAAGCAGGTCCTCCGGGAGGATGTCTTAAAGAAAGATTTAAAGGAAATGTGAACTTTCTGGGAGGGGTAGTTAATAAAAAACATGCAGTTAAATAAAAAACATGGCTAAGAAGTCAGCATAAACTAAGGTAAAAACACACTAAACAGCTTAAGAAGGTTAAGTTTTTCTGGAAGGTTTTATATTGAAGGTGTAATTATCATTGAAAATCAACATATTGTTAATGTTAAGTTTTTATGGATGTTAAGTTAACCGTGGTCAAATGTAAATAATTAAATGTATATAGAGTATTGATACATTTATTTATATTATTATAGGATATTTATATTATTATGTTTTATATTATATTACTTCTAATTTTTATAGTATTTAATATTATTGCAATATTACATTATTTTATTATATTAAAGTATCATATCATAGTATTATTATATTATTATAGGGTATTTATATATTAGTTTTAATAGGGAAGACTTTGGTATGAATATACTAATACACCTAGGCCAAAGTATGAACCTAACGTCTAAGAGGCAAAAATATTTTATTTCATTATTGCTGGCGCTTTAACGGTATTTTCGACAACAAAATTTACAGTGCAGAGTTTACACTATTTAACCATATAATTCATTGTGAATCATTATTTAAAGTCACCTAAAACATCATATACCTCATATTATTCAACATATTATTCATAATGGTGTATAATATGTTGTTCATATTTATACTACATCTTATTGGGAAGTCATGGGTAAGTTGCAAAGGTTAGAAATAAATGAGGATAAAGAGCTGATAAATAGGCCTCGGGAAATAAAAGGGGGGAATGGCTTTGTTTACCCAGGGAACATTATTAATAAAGGTTGTGGATGTGTTGAAAATTTAAAAATTAGAATACCCAAGGCGCATGTTGTTTTACAGTCTAAAAAAGTTTTGAAGAATGGGAAAGTTTATACTTCAGTATGATGCTAGATGTTGTCTGAACCTGGCGCTAGATCTTTTCTAGGCGTTTTGCTTGTTGCTTTCTTGAGGAATTGTCTAATAATATAGTTTCAGGTATTCTTTTGACTGGCCAAAAATCTGGTTATATCTCACTCTTTAGGGTTATAATAAAAAACTGGGTTGTAATGATGTGGCTAGGTAATAATGTGGTTAGACTGACTGAATATTAAACAATAAACTTGCCCCAAAAATATGGTTCATTCCTCTTCTTGGGTTTTCTAGGGTTGAAGGATAATAGATTGCTTTTTGGCAATCCTTTTTTAGCCAAATAAAAAGGAGGTCGTCTCCAATTGGGCTCGGAAGAGGTCAGGAGAAAGGATGAAAAGGCACTAGCACTTCGTGGGAGGGAGTAAAGAGTGAATCTTTGAACGAATTTGGGGCGGAGGAGTGTGCTCGGCTATGATGGCCTCCGATGGCTTGGTGCTGAAATGAGTTGTTCGTAGAAGTAATAGTATGTGTGTTGTACATTATAAATATGATGAACCTTCTTATAGGAAGTGCCGACTGATCGATATATGAAGCTTTTATTGATTCTGATAACTCTAAATAACTTCATAATGCTGTTCTATTTGGCTTTTTACTAACAAAAGTTACTTCGTTTCAGGAATTATGAGTTGCCATTATCATCACTGAAGATTTAGAATAAGTCCGTTTATACGTTAGAATCAATTGGAGGAAGTATCAATCACCCTGAAAATGGTCTTTTTCAGAAAAAGCAAGGTACCATGAGTAAGAAAAGTTACAATTAACTTACTATTTCAGTAAAATTTTGTTTGATACTTATATGATATACCCCTACCTAATATTCTTTTAATATGTTTCTTTCACGCTCAATCTTAATGAAATATACCAAAGTAAGATAAAACATAAATACTTTTAAAAATTTGGGCTATATAGTTGCACATTAGGGGGGGGTGGGGTAGAGTGAAGCGGCTCTGCATGCTTAATGTGTTAAGTACAATTATTCTTCATATTGTGTAGTAAGAATTGTTTTCTAATTTCACATTGTCCAAATACTTAACTCCCCTTCCCCTAATGTACAAATATAAAGCCCCAATTATATATTTCCCATCTGTTCTGTCACTTCTTTTTGTCTTGTCTTACACTAAGGTGAAAGAAACTAAAGAAAAAAAAACCAGTAGTATAATGGATCAATGAATGAACAAATTGAGCGGTAGGGGGTTTATCATACAAGTACCTTTTATTTTTAAGACTAATCGACAATTGTGCTCGAGACAAAGTGGAGAATTCTATATATATATATATATATATATATATATATATATATATATATATATATATATATATATATATATATATATATATATATATATATATATATATATATAATTAGTATAATACAAATACAAATTAATGGAAAGTAAAATCAGCGTTGCTTGCAGTTTAGTTTGAAATATTTTAATTAATTCTTCATAATCATTAGCGACTGTGGAGTTTTTATAACTCAATTTTTAGATTAAATATATTAAAAATTAGATGTTATAATTCAACTCATATTAAATTGTTTTTTAATCATGTCGTAATTTATATTTTATTACTTGTGTAAGGTCAGTGCTATTGAAGCAAAATTCTATTGCTCAATATTTGAATTAAATCTTATAATTTAAGATCAAGCGGATGCATTTTTCGTTTACTTTTGTTAAAATTGATATTTATGACTGATACAAGGTCAGTCTCACTTCAGGATTACCTCGAATTTTGTTATATAATCATCGTATTATTATATATGCATCGTATTATCATATTATATATTTTTTCATCTTCTTCCGCAACTGGATTTTTATTGCAGTTGAATACAATAAAGTCAGGAATTTATACGAAACCAGGGTAGTACCACCTGTACGCAGGAACCTGAGGTTTTATAATTATTGAAAGGAGTGTTTAAAAAAAGGAAACATTAAATAAGCAGAAAAATAAAAAATAGAAACTTGTTATACTTTGCATATTCCTACTGTGTGATGCTGTTATGCGGGTTTGCATTTAATTAAATAATAAAAAAAACGAGTTTTTTTTAACTGAAAGTAAGGAGCGACATTAAAACTTAAAACGCACAGAAATTACTTCGTATATGAAAGAGGCTGCTTCTTCATCAACGCCCCGCTCTTTACGCTAAAGTTTTTTACTGTTGTAAAAAGAAGAATTGAGAGAAAGAGTCAAACTTGTCCCGAAATAATCTATTATCTTTAAAGTTTGACTCTTTCTCTCAATTCTTCTTTTTAAAACAGTAAAAAACTTTAGCGTAAAGAGCGGGGCGTTGATGAGGAAGCAGCCTCTTTCATATACGAAGTAATTTCTGTGCGTTTTAAGTTTTAATGTCGCTCCTTACTTTCAGTTAAAAAAACTCGTTTTTTTTATTTAATTTCTGAACGTTTTTGAATCAATGCATGTTTTGATTTTGGCTCTCCGCAGAGGAATAATCAAAACGAAATTTGCATATTTTTTTTGGGGGGGGGGGGGCTAAATGGCTTTCTCATAATTTTGATCGAATGATTTTGAGAAAAAAAGAGCTGGGGCGAAGCCTAGTTGCCCTCCGATTTTTTGGTTAATTAAAAAGGCAACTAGAACTTTTAATTTTTTACGAATCTTTTTATTGGTAAAAGATTTACGTAACTTATAAATTAGCTTACGTAAAGAACTTTTGTATTCTCATGTTTTTATTACATATACGAGGGGATTCGCCCCATCGTCAGTACCTCGCTCTTTACACTAAAGCTTAAATTTTATCCCAATTCATTAAGAATGACCCCTGAATCACAAAAGCCGTAGAATAAATAGTTGAAATTACTAAAAATACTTTAGCGTAAAGAGCTAGGTATCATAAGGAGGTGAGCCCCTTATATGGGTAATAATTTCTGTTTGTTTTAAGTTTTATTGCTGTTCCTTACTTCCAGCTGAAAAAGCTTTTTCACATTTATTTTTTATTTTTTTTTTAAATAATGCTAGTAAATCCTGCTCTCCCTTCATGGAAGTTTTCTTTTCCCATGACAAATTCTCGATGGAAAGTTCCCCCAGTATATCCCCCTCTTCTCAACCCCTCCCCCCAACCAAAAAAATCCTCCTGAAAACGCCTGTATACTTCCCAATAACCATTACTATATGTAAGCACAGGTCAAAGTTTGTAACTTGTTGCCCCTCCCACGGGGACTGTGGGGGAGTAAGTCGTCCCCAAAGACATAGTTATAAGGTTTTTCGACTACGCTGAATAAAATGGCTATCTCAGAATTTTGATCCGTTGACTTTGGGAAAATAATTAGCGTGGGAGGGGGCCTAGGTGCCCTCCAATTTTTTTGGTCACTTAAAAAGGGCACTAGAACTTTCCATTTCCGTTAGAATGAGCCCTCTTGCAACATTCTAGGACAACTGGGTCCATACGATCACCCCTGGGAAAAACAAAAAAACAAATAAACACGCATCCGTGATCTGCCTTCTGGCAAAAAAATGCAAAATTGCACATTTTTGTAGATAGGAGCTCGAAACTTCTACAATAGGGTTCTCTGATACGCTGAATCTGATGGTGTGCTTTTCGTTAAGATTCTATGACTTTTAGGGGGTGTTTCCCCCTATTTTCTAAAATATCGCAAATTTTCTCAGGCTCGTAACTTTTGATGGGTAAGACTAAACTTGATGAAACTTATATATTTAAAACCAGCATTAAAATGCGATTCTTTTGATATATCTATTGGTATCAAAATTCCATTTTTTAGAGTTTTAGTTACTATTGAGCCGGGTCGCTCCTTACAACAGTTCGTTACCACGAACTGTTTGAAACTTTGAGCCGCTTATTCAATAAAGTGGCTGTTGAAACAGTTGAAGTGGTTGTGTACTTAATAACTACTGTGTTAGAAGAGAAAACAAATGTTGTTATTGTAGTTTGATGCTACCAAATTACTTTTATAATTAATTCAACATTATTTCAAATTGCTTCTTCATCTTTCTCAGCAATTGCTCTATTTATTTCAGTAATATCTATATGTCATAATTGGCATTACAAAATTGTCCATAATGGAATGTACCATTGTGTTGTAAATAACAGGGCAAAATTTGTTTTCCTTTTTGCTCTTCTCCGAAGAGTTGGCCAAAAATTGTAAAAATAAAGCCTGTCTCTGAAAAATGTCATGAGTCAACATTAGCTGATATTTTGGCTATTTACACGCAAATGCAGGGTTTCAAATAATTATCTCCCTTTTGCCACCTTGATGTGTTTCAGTTTGTCCTGATCAAATGTTTGCAGCCAATCAAAGGGTTTCATTTAAGACATATATTTCTTGCAAATTTGTATTTTCTAAATTAATAAATTGAAAAAAAATATTTATAAAATTTTATCGTTTATGTTTATTTAAGAAATGTATTTCTTGAATTTAAGAATGTATTTCTTACTTGTTTTTACAAAGCATTTAAGCAAATACTTTTTCGGAACGCCCTTTGGCAGCTACGAAGCACTTTGACAATAGAGTTTAACTTCTCCAAAATAATTAAATCACCTCCTTTCTTTCCTACTTATCTTTCTCACCTCCATCTTATTCTATTCCCTCCTTTTCTCCCCCACCCTGCCTCTCTCTCTCTCACATGTTTGTGGAACTTCTGATCATCACTAATGTTCTTGATTGTTTACTATATGCTATCTGGAAGACATAAGAAGATCTAATTATTGATAAACACAAAGATGATTTCTAAAACCACATTGGCCTGCCATAATATAAAGAAGAAACGACCAAAAATGGTTTTTGGCCTAGTCAGGGGTAATACCATTTTACTGACTATCTGGGCATTTTTGTAGGTAAAACTACCTGAGCTTGTGAAAAAGCCTAGACAGTCAAACCCAAGACACAAGCACAGAATGTTGAATTTTTTGTGAGCCCAACTGTCTTAGTTTATAATTGCAAGTTCACTTGCATAATATTCGAGGTAGATAGGAGGCCCTTGTAGGCTTTGGACTCCTATTCCCCTTTGCAATGTCAGTCAACTTGATGTTAAACTAACATTAAATTAACTTTTTTATTAGTCTAGCAAATGTCTAAGTTTATAAATTGAATCAATTGCCTTGCCTGACCTGACATTGCAGAATCGCCCCATTTTGACTTTAAACGCTTGTTTGCCTCTGATTTTAGGCGAAATTAACGGTCTCGCGTTTCAATTCTAAATTCTTGGTTCAACCTGCCTAAGACCATAGGTAAGAGTCCCTTGTTTACCTCTCACTCTAGGCAAGGCCTAACGAAAATACTGAAAAAAACAAAGTGAATATTTCATGAGGACAATCGCCTCTCTTTTTAGCGCGAAAAAACTTTCGTTTCGGATTAGAAGACCTATTTTAATCGTTTCTTCTATATACGATAAACAAAAATCTTTAGATCGTCGCAACCAAGTTTTCTCTACCCTTTGTGCCCTTTTTTGCCCTTCGCTGGAACGCCCTTTGCAGTCTCGGTCAGATACTATTATAGTTGTTTTTACCTCATAGGCTCCAAATTTTTAAATGTTTGCTTATTAGAACAAATATGATGAACCTTGTTATAGGAAGTGCCGACTGATCGATATATGAAGCTACTTCTCTTTCTGAATTACATGAATAAATTATGAAAATGGTGAAGTTTGGATTTAAGAATAATCCTTGATGATTTATTGCAGGCTAAAGGAAGTCAAGGAAGAAAGAAGCCGGGTAGAATCGTTAATCGAAAAAAGTTGGTAAGTACTTTTTGTTTCTAATAATTCTGTTTTGCTTGTTTGAAATTCCTTTAAGCGCGTTAGTAAGTATTTTTTATGGATAATACTTTTTGTAGAATAATTTGTTTTTTAATAAAGCATATCATAAAAAGTTTACTTAATTGGGAAAACTACTTATAAATAACAAAGAAATTATAGCAATGAAATTTAGTGGCATGGTCTATGTCGGGTACTACCTTGTAATTCATTAGTTCTAACATCTATGACGAGCCAAGTATATTAATTCCAATTGGCTCTTCGTGGTTGAAGTGGTAAGCCCTGGCTCTTCATTGTTATAATGGTAAGCCTTGAATCTCCATGGTTGAGATGGTAAGCGTTATACAAGACAAAATAAAACAAGTGCCTTTTTGGTACAATACCAAGTTTGCATTATTTTTGTGTTTTATAATTGACTTATTGATAATTACATAAAAAAACTAGTTTTTTTTAACTGAAAGTAAGGAGCGACATTAAAACTTAAAACGAACAGAAATTACTCCGTATATGAAATGGGTTGTCCCCTCCGCAATCCCTCGCTCTTTACGCTAAAGCTTTTAATTGTTTTACAAAGCAGAATTGTGGCAAAGAGTCAAACTTTAGCGTAAAGAGCGAGGGATTGCGGAGGGGACAACCCATTTCATATACGGAGTAATTTCTGTTCTTTTTAAGTTTTAATGTCGCTCTTTACTTTCAGTTAAAATAACTAGTTTTTTTTATGTAATTTCTGAACGTTTTTGAATTAATGCATGTTTGATTTTGGCTCTCCACACATAAATTATTAAAGTGAAATTTGCATATTAAATCCTTTTTTGGCTAAGTGGCTTTCTCTTAGTTTTGATCAGACGATTTTGAGAAATAAGGGGTGGGGAAAGCCTAGTCGCCCTGCAATTTTTCGGTTACATAAAAAGGCAACTATAAATTTTAATTTTTAACAAATGTTTTTATTAGTAAAAAAAAAATATACATAACTTAAGAATTAGCTTACTTAACAAACTTTTATATTCTTAAATTTTTATTATGTATATGAGGGGGTTTGTACCCTCGTTAATACCTCGCTCTTTACACTAAATCGTAAGTTTTGTCCCAATTCTTTAAGAATGACCCTTGAATCCGAAAGGCCGTAGAATAAATAGTTGAAATTACTAAAAATACTATAGCATAAAGAGCGAGGTATTTATCTCCTCCTAAATACCTCGCTCTTTATGCTAAAGTATTTTTAGAACCCCTCACATGCGTAATAATCTCTGTTCGTTTTAAGTTTCAATGCTACTCCTTACTTTCAATTGAAAAAACTTTTCCATGTTTATTTTTTCATTGTTTTTTATAGTAATTATAGAACTTCCTGTGCCCTTTTCATTGAATTTCTGTTCCCCCATGACATATTTCTCCAAGGAAAGATCCTCCCACATAGCTCCCTCCCCTCAACTCCAATGCTTTAAAATCAGCATTAAAATGCCATTTTTTTTATGTAGCTATTGATATCAAAACCCCATTTTTTAGGGTTTTGGTTGCTATTGAGCCGGGTCGCTCCTTACTACAGTTCGTTACCACGAACTGTTTGATAGTTGATGAGAACAAAATCTAATGTAAGCAACATTCAATAAGATTTTTTATGATTAGCAAAAACAACAATTGTCTTCAATCTGGGATATAACGCATAAGAAGAACTTAGGGTCTTTAGTTTGATGTTTAATTGAAAGACGATAAATGATGCGCCTGAGCTCTCGAAGTTGAACAAACGCCTATTGTTCTTTATACTTTCAGTGCCATTAATTTCATATCCATATCTGATTTGTGGTTTGAGACTTAAAAAATACCTCTATATAAACCTCCTTAGGTCAGCTATAAATTTTCTATAAACAGAAACAAAGATTCTGTTTGTGTATCCGAATGTTAATAGTGGTAAGTGAAAGATAAGTATAGTGTAAGCGAGACGTTAAAAACGAAGTTTTTATAGTTCGTAAAAAAAAAATCACTATCTTCATTCTGGGATATAAGGTTTAAAAAAACTATTGATCATTTGTTTGCTATTTAGTTGAAAAATATTAAATGATGAAGTAATTTGCGCCTGAGTTCTGGAAGTTGAACAAATGCCTATTGTTCTCTATGCTTTCAGTGCCATTGATTTCATATTCGTCTCTGATTTGTGTTACGAGGGTAGGAAATACTGTTGTATAAGCCTGGTTAAGTCAGCAATTTTTCTCTTTAGGCGTTGTCTGTATACCCAAATGCATACCCTTTGTGTTGAATTATTTGAGCAATGGGTCCGCCAGCGATATTGAAATTATATACAGTTGTGTTGCGCATTTGGAAATGTGCTGCCCTGTAGTTGCTGTGAAATGTCAAAAGCCGAAGAGAAAATGTCTAAAAGTAAGTGTTTTTTATGTTTTTGATTTGTTTGTTGAATATTATAACTAAATACTCAACAATGGGCTGTTCCGCTAAAATTCTGTATCCTATTAAGGAGCTAAGGCTGTCCGCTGGTCATATTTGGAAGTTCAGTGGACCTTCAACGTGTATTCGATTTATAACTCATACAAAATTTATAGAATTGGTGTTTTAGAGAGTGATATTATTTTTATTATTCTTTTATATTATTAATTCTTTTATATTATATTGATGTTATTTTATATTAGAGTGATTCGGGTTGAACTTCTTATGGAAATTTCAGAAACGCCATCTAATTATTATAGTTCTGAATTATGTGATATAACTCTTATCAATTGTGAGCCACCAATCAAGCAAATACATACTTTTTTACGCTTCTCCGTATGCAACTTCCCGTGTAAAGTTTGATATAAGATTTGCAGGATCTGCTGCAAATGAGTTCACAGTCTTGCCAAAATTAAACCGTTGAGTGTAGTTTTGAAAGCCAATCCTCAGTTCACAGAGTCCATAAAAAAAATGGTTGTTTCCGTCGGATTTGTCAAAATTAAACCTTTGAGTATAGTTTTGAAAGCCAATCCTAACTTCACAGTCCATAAATTAAAAGGGTTGTTTCCGTCGGATTTACCAAAATTAAACCGTTCAGTATAGTTTTCAAAGCCAATCCTCAGTTCACAGAGTCCATAAATAAAAAAATGATTGTTTCCGTCGGATTTACCAAAATTAAACAGTTGAGTGTAGTTTTGAAAGCCAATCCACAGTTCACAGATTCCATAAATAAAAAATTGTCGTTTCCGTCGGATTTACCAAAATTAAACCTTTGAGTGTAGTTTTGAAAGCCAATCCTAACTTCACAGAGTCCATAAATTAAAAGGGTTGTTTCCGTCGGATTTACCAAAATTAAACCGTTCAGTATAGTTTTCAAAGCCAATCCTCAGTTCACAGAGTCCATAAATAAAAAAATGATTCTTTCCGTCGGATTTACCAAAATTAAACAGTTGAATGTAGTTTTGAAAGCCAATCCACAGTTCACAGATTCCATAAATAAAAAATTGTCGTTTCCGTCGTATTTACCAAAATTAAACCTTTGAGTATAGTTTTGAAAGCCAATCCCGTGTTCATAGAGTCCATAAATAAAAGAAAGAAATGGTTGTTTCCGCCGAATTTGTCAAAATCAAATTAAAATGTGCGAGAGAGGGAGAAAGGGGGGTGGCTCACTTCTTCTGGTTGTTGCATTCTTCCGGCTTCGTATTGCTTTCGTTTTTGTTCTTTTGTTGTACTAATATAAATGAGTAAATAAATCTTAAAACGAGTTCAGCTAAAATTGGATATGCAAATCAAGCTGAAAATGAACAAAAATATTTTACATTGTAGCATAAATGAAACCCGAAGCGAACAGAAACTAAATAAATAATCATAGGAAACAAACATACAACATGTACTAACATAAATGAATAAACAAACCTTAAAACGAATAAAGCTTTAATTAAATATGTGAATCAAGATTGAAACAAACAAAAATCAATTCAAAGAAGAGTATGGGTACTGCTTCCTTCCCTAACTGTAGAACTCTAAAACCTACTGTCATTGGCGCTTTACTGAAAATGGCCCTTTTTTGCAAACATTTTCTTGCGTACTTATAACAACATTGAAAATAAAAAATAAATTACAGTAAAATCAAATTTTTTACTAGTTGACTTTTCAGCTGTTGATATCATTATATATCAAATATTGTTTTAACCTTATTTCTACCCAAGACCGTTCACGACAAATTTAGTTTCACTACAAACAAGAATTTAGCTATTGCCTCCTTTCCTAACTTAAACATATAAAGCCTACTGCGTCATTGGTTCTTCACTGAAAGCGATTTATATTACAAATATAATAGCGTTTTGAATCTCAAAGCAAGTTCAATGTTTATATTATGTTTTTCTTTCTTTATATATTATTATTTTGTGTTATGTTCTATATTTTTATATATAGATATATTTTTTTATATATATTTTTATATATATATTTTTTATATATATTTATTATATTTTATAATATAAAATATATTATATTTTATAAAATAAATATATATTATATTTTATATTTTATTATTTTTTATATTATATTTTTGTTGTTGAAGATTAGAACTAGATGTTTGGTTTTAGGACAATGCAAAAATGATTATCTTATGATTCATGGTTGTCTAGCGCAAACATAACCTAAGAAAAAGTAATTTCTAGTTTTCAGAGTCCAAAAACAAAACCTGTTATTTTCCATCATCTTTATTCAATGAATCTGAAATGCCTAGAACATTATTCATGGAACTATATGGGCCGGTTATCTGACATTCGAAAGATAAAAGTTGAAATAATTTGCGTCATAGGTCTGGAAGCTTGAGTTCTTGCAAAGCTAGTTTTCGAATTTGAGAGTCCAAAAACAAAACCTGCTATTTTTCTTCATCTTCATTCAATGAACATGAAAACCCTAAACCCTAAGACACTATTTGTTGAATTTTATTAGTTGGTCGCTAGACGTTTTAAATATAAATGATGAAGTAATTTGCGCCTGAGTTCTGGAAGCTGAACAAATGCCTATTGTTCTTTATGCTTTCAGTGCTATTGATTTCATATTCATCTCTGATTTTTATTATGGGGCCATAAAATACTGGTGCATAAATCCCATTAGATTAACTGTTTTTCTCTTCTAGATGGCACCCATGCATCCAATTCACTTCATCGGCATTGGCTGCACCGAATAATGGATTCACTAGTGATTTTTAGCATCCTATTAATTGTGTTTTGCAGCCGTGAAAGAACGATCAATTCCAGAACAATGGACTCGGCCAACCATATTTAGCCTACAGGAAGTGGTATCGTGAAGCCCTTAAATTTTAGAAGTAGACAGAAAAACTCATTTTTTGTGTTTTAAAGTTGGTCTATATGAATTGTTGAAGATTTTTCTCTATATTGGATGTTTCTGATTAGATTGTTATTTTTATCTTAATGGCTCTTTAGAATTTTAATACTGAAGCATACAGGTGTATTTGATTGGAGCTTGTTTGTAGACTATTGCCACAATGGCCACACTAATTGGAAATGATTGTCTCAATAAAGATAGTAAACCAGGATCGTATGAACTAACGAACAAAAACGACGGAGAGAGCTTTTTTTGTATAGTAGTGCCATCTCAAATTATGCTTGGTTAGCATTTCATGTTCGAGACCCTAATTCTCCATTTTTAAAACGTAAAATTTGTTTTGAGATCAGAACATAAATTTTGCACCTCTCTTCCCCCTCCTCCAATTCATCATCGCAAAAAAGAACAATTTTTTATCATATCAGTCTGTAAAATCATTATCTTCATTTTAAGAACTGATGTTAGCACAGAAAGAACAAGCATTCAACTGCAAAAGATGCAGTTTTTAATATTAATTTATTAACATTAATTATTATTAATTATTTATTAATAATTATTAATTGTTTATTAATTAATAATTAATAATTATTTATTAATATCTATTAATCTTATCATGCAGTAGAACTTGGAGTAAATTTTATGCACAATCTAACCTGGAAGAAAGTAATTTCTGTACATAGCAGTTACTTTGCCTGTCGTGCATAAACCCTCCGGATACCATGGTTGAGGAAGAGGGAGTAATTGAACCCCTTGGTAAATAAAAGGCGAGTCTCGAAGCTATTCAAAAATCCCGTTACTAAGGGACTAAGGATTCTGCCAATTCAATAATTGAATCGTTGCATTTAATGAAAAATATTTTGACACAACCCGCAACAATTTAGCTGATTAAAAGATAACGTTTAAAGATAGATAAATCTTTAAGGCCTGTCGTTTTTTTTTAAGAAATAGATTGTTTGCTTCCACATGTATCTAGTAACAACAGGCAAAAATTGGTTGGAGGTGGGAGACATACGTTTCCTTAAAAACGATAAATTATACCCCCAAAAATCAAAGTGCTCGAAAATAAAAAAAAGAGCCTATAAATGGTATAATATAGTGGTAATGGTATGATAAAAATGAACAACCTCTTTGAATCAGTGGGTATGCTTGTCAGATTCAGTAGAACGAAAAGCTGAATAAGAAAATCGTTGCATAAACTGTCACTAAATTAATTAAAACCGTAAGAAAAAAAAATCGTGTTAGTGAGACGGTGGTGTGATGATAATTGGTAAGATAAAGTCAATTCAAAGGTGACGTTCGGCCCTAATGGTTTATGTTCGGCCTATTTAAAACACTGGCATTTATTGAAGAAAGTCTCTAATCACCAGGACAGTTGTCTTTACCAGAAAAAGGAAGGTCCATAAGTAAAAAGAATTGCGACTAGCAACTAACTTTTCTGCAAAATTTTATTTGTAATATGAATCGACAATGCGGTTCAAGACAAAATAAGTAGTTCCTTTGTCTAATATGATGAACTCCAATATATAATTAATGGAAATTAAGTTCAGCACTGCTTGCAGTTTAGTTTGAACTTCATTTCCCTAATTCTGGGTCCATCTACGATTAGAACTCGCTTAGTCATCCAAAATCACAAAACTAGCCGTAGCTTTTTAAAACGATCATAAAAATTCGTTTTCTTCTCAAAATCAAGATCAAAAACGTTCTTCGTATTTTTTTGACGCAGTTTTCTTTTTCCCACACTTTCGAATCCCCCCCTGAAAATAAATTTTTGCATATAGTTCTAGTGTTATCCAGAAAAATATAACTCGGGTATCACCTAACACATGGACAATTTAATCCAGGTTGAAGTAAGTTTGGTAGGTCTGAGCAAACTTCTTTGCGTCCTCAGGGCAATTTGTGCTACGTTTAATAAGTGGTATTAGTTTATAAGTAAAGAAAAAAGATATGGAGCTGTGATTAGGTTTGTCGAACGACTGGATGTCATACCAGTCCAACCTCTGAGGAATATAAAACTATGCAATCATGCCAATTTATTGTCGAATAATTTGAGATTTTAAACGCATGAGTATTTGGGCCAATAGGGTCCTGATGCAAACAATATTTGAAAATATTAGTTTCCCCAAAAAATGGGCCCGAACATGGGCTAAAAAACATGTTTTTTTTGTTTGTTTTTTATCGAATTAATCGAAATTTACATCACAGGATTTTTTTCGCCGGTGGGGATTTATAAAACGATTTTTTTGGGGGGGAGGCTTTTACGAAAAACACGTCAAAAATTGGTGTATATTCATTTTGTTATGTTTTTGCGAGTCGGACAAACATTTTTTTTGGGGGGGGGGTTCAAAACCCCTACCACCCCGTGATGTAAGACAATTTTTTAGATTGGTGGCACAAGCTCCCTTTCCCAACCCATAATAGTTAAAAACAGTCTATTTTTCTTTGTTCAGCTTGAAACAGGGGATATTTCGCTAAAGGACTAGCTCTCATCTCTATTTAAATCTAAAAATATTTTGACAATAAATTTCTTACAAATTATTTTCGATCCATTCGAAAAAAAAAATTAGATCTTCAGAAATTCTGATACAACTCAAAGACTGATATATGCTTATGACAAATCAAAAAATGCTATTATTAGTCTTTCCTAGGACAGTGAATTGATTTTGCAAGCTAGTGCAACGATTGATTCTTTATAAGTTGTCTTGGTACTTTTGTCTTATAGCTCAAGCGAACATGAGGTAATAACCGATTTTCATGGTTTTTATACCAGACAATATTAGCTGTGGCTAGGTGGGAAACTACATTGTAGCTTTATTTTAAGTAAATATTTTGTTGGTATTTTGGTTAGATAGGTTACATATTTAATATAATGCGGTCTGGGCGACTTCCTTCCATAATTCTTTGCTGTAGTTTTTTATAATTTGGTTGATAAAGTATTACATTTTCATCGTGTTTGTTTTATTTCATTAGCATTAACCAAACTTCACTTCTCGATAGAACTTGAGTGTGGTGCTATAAGACACAAGTACCATTGTCTTAAATTACCAAGAGAGTTAAATTGTTATCGAATCCCACAAGCATACGAATTTAACATTTTAATGAATACTATTAATGGGGCTTAATGCACGAGTATGGACAGGTTGTAATGGGCCTATTACTTTGCATCTCCTGCCACCCCTCCTTCATAATAGCTAACGTGCACATACTAGAGGTAAATCTAACTCGAGAGATGTTGAGGATATTAAACCGTATATAATTTTGCGAAGCATTGCGCAAATCAATGTAGCTAAATGAAGCTTTTAAATAAATATCATAAGAAGAGAACTCATCCCACAGTACGCTTATTCAGGCGCAGTTAAAATGGAGGGAGACGAGAGATTAATTTCATTATAGATACTAATTCCCTTGCGATTATAAAGTCCATAGTAATTGGTTCAGTATAAATCCCCAGCTGAGGGAATTGTAAAAGTGTGAGTTTTTTTTAAAAGCGTGAGTGTAGGAGGTGAATATCAATAGAATAAATTAAATAGAAGATCAAAAACAAAAGATAAGCTAAAACTACTCGCCGCACGCGTAAATCGTTTATCTAATCAACGTGTGTCTTGTTATACGTAAGGATTTAAATAAATATAAATGCCATTTAGTTTTAATTTGTTCTTGACTGCGACTGATTGTATCAATAAAATGATTCTGGAAAAAAAGTAAATACAATATCTATAAAAATAGGTTTTATTGTCAACATTTCTTAATATTAAGCAGGGTCAATAATATCACCTGGGTGTTGGGGTTAGGAGGTCACATCTGCCCTAATATGCCTCAAATTTTTTCGCTCCTTCTCAACCAAAATCGCTAACATGTCTCTGTGTCTAAACATCTTACACGGGGCATTGCTTAAAAAAGACCACATGGCCGAAATAACTTCCAAGCTTTCCAAACCAGAATTAACTAATTTCAGGCATTGTCTATTTTATCCAGCCAATTGTCACTTGACGGTTAGGTAAATATTCCATGAAGCTGTTGCAAAGCCGCCAAATAGAATTGCAAAATTGTACGAGGATAAAAGTAACCGTCCATATTGCTATAATGTAATTATAAATTATATTATTCAATAGTCAGTTTATAGAGATAATTATTAACTCTGTATTAAGAATAAATATTTCTAAGAATAAAAAAATCAGTAGTTGCCTGTATAATAACTATTTCTTTGCCACTCTATGGTTTATATTTTTTATAAAATAATTGTTTTCAACTTCAATTTAATTTTTAACCATTTGATGTTTTCCTCTTGACTGTAAATTATGCTTCAAAACTATTTTTTTTAACTTTATTATTTAGACTATTCCTTGGTGTTGATGCTAAATATTCACGTTTGAATACAAGAATGTTACATAAGATGAATTCGTGGGAATATTCCTCTTCTTCAACAAATTTAATTGTGTCCTTCCTAGTTGGCAATCCTGAAACTAGTCGACAAAGTATAAAAAGAATTATAGCTCAAAATTTTGTCTCTATTTGCCGTTGGGTACGAATCGGAATAGTTTTATTTTGACATGAAGGTATAACTGACCTTTTTTGGCTCTTGAAACTAGTTAATCAATTGAAATAAATAAATACATAAATATAGGAAAAACAAAAAATATATTTTTACCCACGGACAAAACTCTTAAAGACGGAAATTAAAAAATCCTTGCTTTTATTCTTAAAAACGGGTATAACCCAGTCCTAGCTTTTGAATCCCAGTAAATAAAAATCCTTATTCGGTTTCTCTGACTTGTCTCATATCAATTGAATTGCGAGCACTGCTTAAGCGAAGCCTAAGGATAAAGATATATTTATTTTTTAGATAGCGCGGTAGTTGTTTCTTAATTTGATATTGACAGTTTTGGATTTAGCCGTTCGACAGGAATTCTGCAACATTGTATGCAAATGTTCAAACGCAAGTTTCAGGTGTGGGAACCGCATGGTGGTCTATTATTTATGACACTGATTATTATGACACTGATTATTTGACACTGATTTATGACACTGATTATTATGGCACTGATCAATGACATGTCCATGAGTTCATGAAGAAGGGATGGTATTTTATACTTAGATATGTCTATCACCAAGAAGCACTTTGACGAGCGTATGGATGATTTTAAAAAATGATAGAAGATCTTTGAAAGGAGAATTCACCTTTAAAGGAAGAAAACGCTGGCTTGAAAACTGTTCTTAGGCTCCTTAAAGATCAATGTTTGAGCACGGAGTTATGTGCTAAACGAAGTAATCTGTTAATATATGGAATTCCTAACTAGGATAATGATAAAATTGAAGAATCAGCTAAAGATTTTCTGTCAGGAATGGGAGTACAGAATTACAAGGATGTCCACTTTGCGTCTATTTATGGAATTAGAAAAAAGACCAAGCGCCCCGCCCGGTGGAACTCGGCCCCAGCTGCAGACCCTATTATTGCTTTTGTCTTGAACCTGAAACACAAGGAAAGTATACTAGCTTGTGTTGGTAACCTAGGAGGTTCTGGGAAAAGTATCAGCAGCTGAACTTGCTTTGGAGCTTGCGAAACATCGGAAGGAGCTTTTGGGTTTGCGTTATAAGCTACGGAATTCTAAAGTAGCCACCGAGAGCGTATCACACACTAAAGCGATTTAGCGGGACGCTAGACTTTGGTTAGAAGTGAAAAATACTTGTGGTTTAACAAGGTCAAGTTCAGCGATTAATGCTACGATCCTCTGGCCTTGTGTTTCTCAAAGATAATGACGGCGATGATTCTGACGTGTGATAGAATTTACGTGATGAGTCAAACTTACGAGTCATGAATTAGAATTGTCATAAATATGTTGTTCTGTTTTGCTATGTTTATATCTTTACCTTTCCTTTTTGCTGTGTGATTTTCTTTCCTACCATTCATCTCTATCCAACGTTACTTACCCTCTTCCTTACTTTTATACTATTATTTATTTTCCCGTTTCAAAACAAAAAGCAAGTTCGTGTTGTTACCCTGTTATTTCGCTTTGATAAGCTTATCTACGTCAGGGATTGTTCACCCGAGTACCTCCTGATCTCTACATTACCGTATTTATAAATGATTATGTCTGAAAATGACTTTCCATTGAGGGCCAACGCTAATACGAAGAAAGATAATTTAGAAGTATATTAAGTTAAAAGAAACCCTTTAAGAGAATTATGAGCAATCTGATAGGTCAAGAGCCTTATAAAAATTATGTAAGAAATTGTGAGAAAATTATCGGTAATATAAAGTCTACTGCGTCATTGGCGCTTTACTGAAAACAGATTATATTACAATTATTTTTTCTTTGTACTTATCACAACATTAAAATTAAAATCAAAATTACAATGGAATAAATCTTGAACTGATGAGCTTTCAGCAATTATTATCATTATACATCAAATATTCAGTCTAATTTTATTAGTTCTTTTCAAGACTATTGAAGATGCACGTAGTTTTTAGTAAAGCGCCAATGATGGAGTAGACTTCATACTTTTACTGTTAGGGAAGGGGACAGTATCCAAAGTAAATAAATCAGTAAGATTTATTTATTTTAGTACCTGTTCTATGTTTATTTGTTTGACTGTATTTTTGATTTATGTTCGTTTTGAGTTTTATCTATTCTTTAATAGTAATTTCTGGTCGTTTTGAGTTTGAACTAATATGGGTCTTTAATTCTGCTAATCTTAGGTTTAATATGGCCCTTACTTTTCTTTGAAAAACTTCCTTTTCGAAAAGATTTTTTCAATTAATTTTTGCTCGTTTTTGATTGCCAAAGATCCAAGTTTTTCAAAATTCCCTATTTCATGATCAAATTGTCTTTCAACATCAAAGTATCAGAACTAATATCAAAGTAACAAAGTATCTAAGTAAAGAAAGTATCGAAGTAACAATAAGAAATTTGCATAACTTAGAGTCTTTCATCCGTAAGTCAAAGTCACCCGTTAATCAGTAAATCCAAGTATCAAAGTAACAATAAGAAACTTGCAAAACTCACTTTATTTTGCCTGAGGGCTTGGGGAGGGGAATTCAATGCCGGGAACATAGTTATTTGACCTTTGGACTATTTTGAATAAAATTATCTCAAAATGCTGACCAAATGCCTTAGTAGTGACGGCCCAATCTATTTATGCTCGCAGATAGGGGGTACACTATTGGAGCTACTAGTCCCTCAAGATGTTATTAAACGAACATGGGCAGTACTATAACGCACGTGTATAGTACACCTACGTCATAAGCCTTGCATTTAAATAATAGAGAGTGTTTAAAAAACCTACGAGGCCCCCACCGAATCAGGATTTCTAAGATTGTTACCTAATAGTTTCATTGATTCTTTTAAAAGCCTTCAGGGGTCCCGCCAAATCAGTATTCAAATTGTTATGTTTAAAAACCTAAAAGGGCAAATAAAACACCTATGAGACCCGCCAAATCGTATTTTCTATGGTTGTTACGTAATGGGACTCGTTAAAGACCGTTAGTCAAGCGGGGAAGTCCCAGTTGTAAAAAATTGATCATGGTCCAATATTTACAGGTTAGTGTCACGTAATCTTGCATGAGTTGCTAGATTTGCTTCAGTATTGAAAAAGAGTTCAGTGTGTCAAAATCAAGGATATTATTCTTTAGTAATGAGTGCTTTTATTCTACTGGATATTGAAGGTGCTAGCAATGGCGAAATGAAACTTAGAGTGCCTAATGCTGCAGTAGAAATTACAAGAAGTTGCCGGCTAACCCTCGAATGGAACGAGATGCTTGGGTGATATGTCATATCATTAAGCAAATTCAATTCGGAAGAACAGTTATGCTTCGCATAAAAAGTGAATATTGAAGACAATGATCTCAATCAATCTATAAAAAAAGGAGTAAGTTTGTTAGTCCATAATCTTTAGCCTTTATTAGTCTATAATCGCTTATTAGCCTTTGTTAGTCTATAATCGGTAGTGAGAGTGTCAGGATTAAAAATGACTGGATTTGAGAAGCAAGAAACCATACGAAATCTAGTAAATTTGGAAAAATTGTTAATTCTAGATGAATTAACGAGAAAATATTTTCTCAAAGAAAGCTCAACGATATAATGAGAAATGTGTAATTGTCTTTAGACTATTGTATGAAACTTTTACGTCACGGTCCCGATGCATTTACTCAATTTCTTGATATATTAATCGAAATAAAACAAAATGATATTGTGATCATGCTTTTAGCCACTACCTAGACGGCCATTTTACAAAGCAACAAGAAATAAGTCGAAAAAATCTTGTCTAAACAAGTTTTGTAACGCCACCCGATTATTCCGCCTCCAAGAAGACTTTCATTTTCCCCAATCAGTTTTTTTTAGCAGCGAGATAGTCAACATTGAAAAATGTTCTATTCGTCTTTATTTTGTTTGTGTACATTGAGAATTGTGTCCTGTGAGAATTGTACAACTGTTGATGATTATAATAAAATGTGTAGATTATACAATCAATTTAAATTGTAGAGAGAATACGCATTGCAAATTAAAGACTGTAATTCCTGTCCGGAAGAGATTTGTAACTCACACTAGAGGTTTCCTATGCTCTAATTTTCACTATGATAAATGTGATCAATGGGAAAATACTTATCCTGGCATGATTGCAAAAAACCTAAACGTTATTGCAGTTTGTTTTTATGAGACTGATTTCGCCTTGGCTCTAAATTGCCTTGGGAGGAAGGACCTGGTCTACGCTTAAATTGTTGGATGATAAGAGAGTCTGGTTCTTACGACATTGCTGTGAAGATACGGGCTACTATGGTTAAACCTACTGACTTTTATTTGGCTGTTCCAGAAAGTGACCGTGGAAGTATTGTGTGACATAGTTTCAAGAAAATTGAAACGGGTGACTTTTATAATATTAATAAGAATAGTGTTGTTGACTTACAAATAGTTTTTATAAAAATGATGTTATATTACATTGTAGAAAATGTGACCCTGACTTTGCATGTCATGATGAATACAATTTGAATCCTGACGAGCTCTTGCCACTTATCATTAATGACGGTTACTTATACGTAGAAGAAGAAATCTAAAGGACACATAGTTCTTGTGCCTACAAGTTTGATTAATAGACAAATTGACAAACACTTTTAAAGCATTTCACTCTTAGGGCACTGAAATTTATATTATACAGGCAAGAAAGGGTGTTTTCAACTAGAAAGTCGTACAGTCGAGGATTATCACCGTAAATGCTAAGAAATTTACTGTAAGTATATCTGCGACACGGAAAAATAAAATATAATAATGCATGAAAACCAGAGCTTTTGGTTGATAAATCTTGTACTCGCTTCCGATTTTGAACTCTATATTTTCCACTTTGCTGAAGAAAGTTTTTAGTCTGAGGTACATAGAATATATACGGCAGGACAAGAGGATCAAAGAATTCAATATTCTTCACTGTTTGAAAGATGCTTAGCCATTGTCCCGTCTTTACAGTTAACAAACTACTCTTAACTATGATAAAGGCATTGTTAACAGTTTGAATATGATCGAAGAAATCGAAGGTATGCAATAGAATTTGTATTTGGACATGCAGGCATCCAAGTTGAATACATTGATTATTTGATTTGTGTTCATGGTCTAAGTCTAATAGAACACTAACATCAACGGTTATTTCGCAATGGGTTTCAAATTGACTTAGTGACATTGACTTAGTACAATAATCTTCTCCAATGGTTCGGCAAAAGTACAATCTTGGCGTACTGTACCTGTTCGGACAATAGTCATATCTTGAGTATCTGACAAATCCAATAAAATGATACCATGAGTTTTGGCAAACATTTCTTATGTTATACCATTTTCAAATAATTGTGAATCTCGATCTAGGGATTGCATTGTCGATTCATATAGGATCCTTTAGGATTTATCAAAGGATAAATTGTAGAGTGGAATTCCATTTACTTTACATACAAGAGATGAAAGTTGAAAGTTTTCAAATTACGTGGAGAATTTGTCCGTGATCCAACGGCACTGGTACTTTTTTGCAAAAGCCTAAGCGAGGTTTGAAGGAATTTCATCATTAATAATAACGAATAAATGTAAGTACGTGTATCCGTAGCAATATGTCGTTGATTCGTGATTGAACGAGGAACGAACAGTTTGATATTATTTCCACTAGCTCTTAATTTCAGAATTGCTAAAGTAAAACAACTCATAGCTTGTTGTTTTCATACTTGAAGCATTGCTGAGGTGAGATCGGGTGCAGTGCCAACAACTTTTCGCAAAATAAAGATGGACGGTGCAAGTTGTAGCTTTATATCAATCTCAACATTGGGTGCAACCATTGAGGTGTATTAAATATCTCATGATTTGTTTTCCCAACCAAGTGTAAATCTTCAGTTGTTGCATCTCTAAGTATATTGGTGGTGTTTGTGTCCGCTTAAATTCATATCCAACAGCCAAAACTCTCAAAATCTTACAGGACATTGGAGTCATCAATATGAATTGTATATAACTTGCATAATTTGAAAGAATGTTGCTAGTGCTCACAAACGTTCCATTTATGTAGACGCTGAGTTGTCTAAAGCAATTGTGTAGTACACAATTACCATAGGATAAGCCCTTGCTTGCACTTGATTTTTCATTGCTAGAATTTGTGATGATCACATGTAAGTCTATAAATGTGGAAGTCAAATCTATGAACTAATCTTGACTGGAATAAATCTAAAAATGTACGTTTTCAGACTGTGGTTGTTGCGGATAAAACTGTTTATAGTTACCATGTCTCACACTCACATCATCATTTTCTGTATTGAAAGGATTTAGAGATGAGTTGACTGAAGGGACAGATTATTTATGAGGTAAATATACCATTTCTAGGAAAAGAAATCCGTTTTTGACCTAAAAATTTTTACTTTTGGCTTCTTTTTCTATGACAAGACCGAAATTTACGCTTCCGACCTGAGTTGAGACTGATGAGTGATTAAGTATTTCTCGCCCTTTTAAAACCTTTTCCGCTTTGTCATGATTTTAATCGCTCACTAAGGGGCCGCGCAAAGGACCCAAGATTTTGTGAACACTTTCCTTGAAATCCTTCCCAAGCCCCTATCGTGTAGTGTAGAGGACGCAAAATCCGTGACAACCTGTGCAACATATTTCTAAGACAGGGGTTGAGCGGAGCAAAACAACATACAAATGAATTACTGAGATCGTAACCGGACATTGACGAACGATCCCTGTAATAGTCCATTCCATGACTCAATTGTCGTGGTCCAAGAGTAGTGATATAGCAATCAATATCAAGATAAACGAATGTATTTTTTCTACTAGCTATCTCACTTATTGGGTCGAAAATGACATGTAGTCACATCCCAACTTTTTGTTTTTGCTAGAGGATTGCCCAATTCACTTCGTAATATTAACTGACAGAGCTCCAAATGTGAAGCTTTGACTGAAATATATTGAAGTTGGTTTCTAGTATAGCGGTGAATGTGTTCATGAGTGGTTTTTCATTCAAGAACACGTAGGAGGGGGACATTGCTATTGCCACTTTTCGATGTTTCAATGCATGAAGCGTCAACAAATATACAATTTTCAGATGAGAAGCTGGGTGGATAGTCGGCAAAAATAACATGATCCACGCCACTGGTGTTTCCAGTGCTTCTACCATTGATTTTATTTTGTTTAAAACCAAGAACATCTCTCGGACTATCGTTAGAAAAAACTTTCGTACTGTCAATGGGGGGGGGACCAGTGTAAATCTATCCCTGTTCCATTAAATAGTTAAATGGACATAGTTAAAGTGGAATGCAACAATCTTACGAGCAGAGATTTTTCTATTGATAGCCAGACACAAATCAGTCATACTATCATATTCCTTGTATGGTAATGCTGCACCAATATTTACATAAACATTTCTCAAAACTTCAGTCATTTTGAACGTAAGCACAGCGTGAAGCATCCGCTACCCTTTAGCATGCTAAATGTGGTGGAACAACGCTTTCTTTGAATACCCTTTAACTAATCACCTCCACTTTGCGTACTTTCTGAAAACGATAAATCTTTTGATGTTTCTCCATATTCCCTTAATCGATTTAAAATCTGTTTATTCCCAAAAGACTTTTTGGAAAATTTGATGACTTTAGAAATTTTTATAAATGACTATAATATGATTTAAATCTATTTTGATTTGCAATCAAATCTGACGCCAAATCGATTAAGTTTAAACTCTTGCCACGAATTATGACTCATTCCTACTACCATCAATTTGTACATGTTCATTTTCAACGATATAGGTTAAGAGTCTTTTACATTGCTCACGATACGAATGAAGCATTAAGTCTACAATACTTGCTAAGCCTTTAGATGAATCGTATTCTTGTTTTGGCGGTGTTGGCGGTGATTTTGAACTCTAAGAACTTTCAGAAGTTGAAGGTTGATCAATGACATTTTCTAGAGAATATTGTTTACAAGTCCTGCGATTATCGGCAGCAACAATGAAGAGAAACTACCAACCGCTTGAACAAGTATTTTCTATTAAAATTGTTTCCTTTCTTTTTGCAAGCTAGGGCATGTATAAGTGAACGATGCTGCTTTGCCTGGTACCTAGCTACTTCTGGCAGTTGAAATTGCCTTCAGTAAAAATAAATAAAAAAGCTCAGATAGGAAATTAATGAATTCATTGTCAATGGCATTTTGGAGTCATCCTAAGCCGCACTTTTGAATTACCTAGGAAGGAAAAAATGTCTTTTATTATGTATTTTTTTCAAGGTCATGATGACAACTGATGACATTTTTTACTATTCATGGGTAGATATATGCTAATTTCATTATCATAAATATCTGTGACCACACGTAACTTTTCGGGATTTTTTGATTGAAATCTAATAGAATGTATCCGTAAGGTTTATTAGTAGCTTGATTGTATGCCGGGAATGACCATTTCGGTTCACCGGAATATATTTGCTTGTTTAAAGTTATAAGAGAACTTGAATCACGAGCAGCCCTGTAGATGATATAGTAAGTACAATCCAAACAAGTGTTCTCATACATTTGCTCTGACGAAAGAGATTATAGGAAACAACGGTTACGGAAATTTTTTCAGGATGAGATCGGTCCGTAAATAACTGTAACATCTCCTGAGACCATTATTCAATGGATTCAGTCAAATCATAAGCAATGAACCACAAATTTGGTTGAATAATATTAAACACATCAAGTCCCCGTATGAGTTTTATGTCTGGTGCAATAGTCTTTATTGTATCATAGGACTCTTGTCACACACTATTTTAATAGTAGATGTTTTTAGGATTTGTTATAAACATTTTATCACGATTTTGAGTTATTTTTTATTAAAAGAGTTGTTTTGCCAGACATTGAAGGTCCATAAATAAATGATCTGAATGGAGTTTTAAATTGATACATAGTCTTCCAATTTCAAAATACCACTAACTGAACCTAACCTCAATCTGTTGAATAAATACTAAAAATAATTTAATACATGGTTTCCTTAATGCAAATAAATAGACTACTTATTTACATAAGCACTTGGAAAAACATAAAATTGACACTAAAACATATTTACATGCGTACTTGTATATATTTACATAGGCACTGGACACTCGGAGGGTCAGACACGACCGGATTCCTTCTGGAGAACGTGGCTGCCAGAATGGTGGCCGGAAGACACGGCGGCCACCGTAGTGGCACGAGCTAATGGTGGTAATTTCATAGTGCATTATTAAGCACTCTTTAAAACATTGATTACGCTTTTTGTAAAAAACAAATATAAATAAATAAACACATCTAAAACACTAGATATAAAAAATACTAATTATAAAAACACTCAAAAACCGCATTGCTGAGTTGGAGACTGGCTGTAAGGAAGGAAAAGGGGCCATCCTCCAAAAACTATAAAAATTTCTCCGGACCGACACGCCCTCTGTACTCTACACATACTTCCCGACCTGAAATAAGATAATGGCCGTGTGTTAGTACCTTCACACCGTCTACGCACACAAAAACTTTGTCCGATACTGAGACATGGTATTTTTTGCTCAAACTGAATATTTTCAAATTTTAAAAAGCGAATGGCCACGACACTCGTTTTTGGAAGTAAATTATTTTTACATAGTTCCTGTAAACACTCAAATCAAAATTTTCCTTTACATATTTTAATGGCAACCCTTTCCAGACTTTTTTGACATCCTCATTGTTCATTTGCACACATACACCTTCGGACCTGCAAACACACCTCTGGATGTTAAGTCACTACCCGTCACGGATTTTAGGAACAAGATCTTACTTGTGGCCTGGCGCTTCAGTAGCTCCGGGTAAATGGACTCGCATCAGTTGGTGTAGTCCATGCGAAAGCTAATGTGCTTACCATTTTCCAAATCATCCAACATATTATCTCTTATAACTTTCAACAGGAGTGAATAAGTGTCTCCATAATATAATTTAACTTGTATCTCCCCCGGCCATTAAACACATTGTGATAAAATTCCAACATGAGCTTTTTTGAAATTTGTAATATGGCACATCCAGCTGCTGTGTTTTTATTTAAAACTGTGTTTCTTTTTTTCTGTGTAAAAAGACAATATTGGAGTCTTTGATCGTGAATGATGTGAAATGTGAATCTGCAGTAATTCGGCACACTCTTGTAGGTTGGTCACAACGCTACTGCAACTCCTATTGCGCATACTCTCTCACATCTTACCAAAGGTTGACTTTAAATTAAGTTTAAAGATCTGTTTTTCAACCTTCGTTTTGCCTTAGATCGTTTATTGACAAAGGTGTCACCTTCAAGCTGTTGGCCAGCATCCACTGCAAAAGAACATGATATACAACAATATTCTGTTTTGGGCGAAGGTCGGCAATAAGCTATTATTTTGAAGGTTTCCAGTGCATACCCTAATCCCCTACCAATGATAAATTATAGGGACTCAATGAATCCCTAGGCAATTGTCTTTTCATGCATGGGAAAAGAAAGTCCTTTACCGAATCATAAAGTTCTACTGGTATTTTACCATCAATTTTGAAAAACCACCCTTGCAGTCTATTCTCCTTATCAGCGGAAATTTCGGGGAAATTTTGAGCACAAGGTTTTTCAAGCCATTTGTAGTTCTCCAGCAGCAAAGAGAAGTGGGACATTGTCGACTGATAAAGAGAGTTTATATCCAAGAAAACCACATTCGATTTTTTACCGGTGCGTTGTCCAGTGGATTCGGTTTCCAGGATACGATCCCCGTGAAAAACATACTCTCCTCGCATGGATCTATCTACAAACAAGTGATGATCCACTTCGGCGATCAGGCATATTTTGTTCTCGATTATTTTCAGAATTAAATCCATCACCGGATGCGCAGTTGAAAAATAATACCCCAAATTCAACCCAAATTCCTCTTAAATTCTTTCCGTGTTTTTACTGGCAATATCCAACAACGTCAATACATCAATTGCCAGGTACATTTTACAATAATCCCCCCGTTTTTTACATCCTCCCTTGGCCCAAAATTTTGTAGCAAATTAATAATAGGCAGTCGTGCATTGGCGACCGTGAAGTCATCATAAAACGCTTCCATGGGCGGAAATTTTTTCTCACGTAGCTTCGAGGTGGAGCTGTAGTACTCATACGGGTATATGCCCTTACAAGTTAATAAATTATACAATTCATCATTTGGAAAGCGCTGTTTAAGGAGGGGGAAACTATTAAAATCATTTTTTTGTACTTGAATGAACTGATTCAAAGATTTAGGGAAAAAACTAAAGGAATTAAAAAAACTGATTTTATTCAAGTACGTATTATTGTGTTCATGTGTTTTCAATTTGAATTCTAAGAGCACCAGCTTCTTAGATGATTTGGGTATGATATTACAAGAAAAAACCATCTACTCATGTGCCATCTCCAACTTCACCTTTTCAAAAACGTGCCATCACTTGTAATATGAATTTCAAATCATAGTTGGAATTGTGCATGTAAAGCGTTAGAAAGCATTTGCAGCCTTCACATTACAAGATTTATGTGCCACCTCCCCTAAGTCACTCCCTCCTGGTAAAATATGATTACTTAAGTGATTGTTGTCCCGGAGTGACATATCCCCACTACCCTCAATTTTTTTAATACCCACGCATATCTTTATTTTAATTGCCAAATTGTCTTCTGGTGATAGAGTCATTGAATAAGTTACATCGCATAGCCGTGAAATTAACTTATTAGCAGTTTTAATAGGTGCAACCACAGCTGCACCTACACAATCTTCCCCACCCAATGTGTCAAATACTTCTGCCAATTGTATGGTGATACTCCAGTCTCTTTGAGCAAGCCCATATCGAGTTTCTTTGAGACTGCAATGGCTTCATGTTCTTTAATATGATTCTAGTTTGATGGTTTGCACACGTTCATGAGTTTCGCCTCGATGTATAACGCCACCTTTTCGCTCTGCAAGAGTAAATTTCAAAAGTTCTTAAGCCGTAAGATGTCGCCCGATACCGTCTCTATGTACTTTTACCCATGACGCTTGCAACGCCTCAAGTGATGTTTCAATTTTAATTCACTACGAAATCTAGACAGACACACTGCACACTAATAGAAAAGAAAGTATTCCCTTTGTTCCCTTTACCCTCACTTATAATCTGACTAATGCTAGCAATAGAAAAGAAATGTCCAATAGTATCAGATTAATTGGCAGGCTCGTAAAGATGCCATACCCCTACTGAACATAAAAACCCCTTTTAATCTTTAAGTTCCCCCTCTTCATAATGTGTATCGTACCGCAACACTAAAACCCCAACCTTTAAATGTTCATTTGCCCCCAAAAATGTCTATCCCCTTAAGTGTTACAGGACATTACCCCTTTAAACAATGAAAATGGACTTTAGGACACTCCGAGTGATGGATGCTTTCAAGTTGTCTCACCCTCCTGTCTCCAGAATGTGTTTTACAAGAATTGCCCGAATCTTGCTGACATAGGAGTGTGTCATGTCTACCGGATCCAAATGGATACTACTACTTGTAAGAGTGTTGAAGGGGTCTTAAAACTCAGCTATAAAACATAAATATTGAGCAAAGTGAAGTTTATTAAAAAGAAATCAGGCAATGTAGCGGGTGAGCCGTCACCATTTTGTTCTATTTTTCCCTTATCACTATGAGGGGCGGGTGCCTGTTCATCTGTTCGTCTGAAAAGAATGGTATATTTGGATTGTTATATAAAAACATATTTGGTAATGCCTCCAAATCCTCCTCCTTAGAGGGACCAGTAAAACGCTTTCAACATTAGAATATATTATTTGTAGAAGCAACACGATCCTAGTTATTTCCTCTTTAATTAACCTGAAAATAATTCCTTATTTTTAGCTACTTCTGTCTTAGGACAGCCAAGAGCAACTTTGAGAAAGGCCTTTTATAAACCCAAAGGGAATGCCTTACTTTTTCAAGATGAGAAATATCATTAATATTCTTAAATGTTCCCATAAAACTTTAGGGTTTAGCGAAAAACCCTCCAAAGCTTCAAAAGATGGATTCTTTTTAATCCATTCTTTTTGCAGTACCATTGTATACCCCTCTCAGAGTCATCGAAAGGGGCTCTCTCATGGTCCTATTATCTCAGGCTCTTGCCTTGCGCTAGATCCTAATATCGAAATATTAGTTTGAACATGCATATACATTAGCTTGAAAAATTGGTAAGTTTTTTAGAAATATCAAAGAATTTACACTTACATTAAGATCAATAGCTCCACCTTGGTTGGGAGTAGAAGACCCAACATCTTCACCATGGGGTTACGGAATGTAAGAGGTCTGGCAGCTTCACTGTAACAAGGCCTCACCTTCTTGCATGTGGAGCCCAGATAGACTAGTATTCTTGCCACCTTGTGTAGGTGAAATAGGTCCTGCCCTTGCCCTTTATTGGGGAGGGAAGCATTGGTCCAAATTTTCTTTAATCAAAATTTTACTTTTCCGTGAGGTAAAATAATACATTTTATTGTCAAAATGCCCCCACTTAAATTCTACTTGCCCAATGAAACCCCCACCCCTTTCACATCGATACTAGAAAACGATGGTTTTTACGCCCCCTGCAACATAAAAAAATATATCGTTATGCTACGGGACAATAGATGGTAAACGATATGTTAACCCCCTCTCCTCTATGTAGAATTTAACTTAGTATGAAGAGGCATTTAACCGAATAATCGAATTAGTAAATATCACAGTTCGTAAATATTTCCTTTTTTCTTCTCACTATAATAAACTAAGGGAAAATATTTGAGCTATAAATTTTTTGTACAAGGGTGTTTATATGTAATAGAAGAACGATCTGAAAATGCACTGGTGCCTATTTACTTTCCCCCTTTTTTATCATCGTCAGAAACCCTGTATCTCCAATTTAAATTGTCAACTTTATATTGTGAACGTTATTTGTATTTAGGTTTAGAAGCAGTTTTCATGCGACACTTTTTCAAAGAAAAACTTTAAAAAATTTATCATTACTCAGTCGTCTAAAAATTTAGTGCTTGAATTCCAGGTCAATAATTCGAAATTCTCATCACAATGGAATAACCGATTGAGAATATAGGGTTTTATTTGGACCCGAGTTCAGTGATATACAGTGATTTCCCTAAATAGCGAAAAAATAAGCCTGGTACATGCTTCAAAATACTTTCCTAGGACAAGTCTGTAGACCCCCTCTCAACTTTCCCGATCTAATCTCCTTTTTCAAGATAGAAAAAAGTAACTTAACTTCAATTTTATGAGAAATATGTATAATAGAATATGCTAGAAGAAAAAGCAATAGAATCAGTAGACTTTAGGGTTACATCTGACCCTATTAATGGAGCAGGGGCTCTCAGATAATTTAATATTATTGTCAGAAAGATACTTGTTTTCTTTTTCGATTTAGTGTAAAGTAAGAATATTATTCATGACCTCCTAATTGAATGCCTAAATAAAATACATTTCTGTAAGTGTTTTGCGCTAAAATCGTTGATTAGGTTTAACCATAACTCGCCAATTTGCGATCTACATGTAATATCATAATATTCAAATTTGCCGGATGGCACGAACCCTTTCACGTAATTATCAGAATAGCAGTTGCTCGGTACAAACTAAGCCTTTAAATCATTAACAATTTAACATATGCAGCTACTTATGTCTTTTTTTAGTAATTCACTTCAAAGCCTTTTGATAGCATTTTAATGAATTTTGCGGGAGAAAAGGTTATTCTATCACTGAGAGAATCACAAAATAGAAGGAGGGGAGGGGGGCTAGATGTTTATCTGATATAGTAAGTTATAGTAGATTAAATTCGGTTATGCAAACCATGTTTTTTGGTGGGGAAGAAGGTATATAGAAAGAGAGGCTTAACAGCATATAAGCAGAAATTCAATCCCTTTTCAAATTTCTATGGAAATCTATTTTTAGAATGATGTGACATGTTCAAGATCTTATGTAAGACTGATGGAATTTCTGTTCTAATACCTATTTTTACAGCCCCCAGGAGAAAATTGAAAGGTACCCATTTCCCGCTAGAAGAACATTGGATGACTCTTCTGCTTTTCCTGAAAATAGTGGGATCCCAACAAGCCTTTATTCATTGGAAAATGAATAGTCTCTCTAACCGTTCAGGCCATAGGAAATGGCGGCGAAAATCCCTTGTTTACTGACACTATTTGGTGGAAAAGCGTGGAAGTATTGGGATGATGTAAGGGAGGATGGGAGCACCTGACAGGTTTTTAAACAAACAAAGAATTCTAGATGTGGCTGGGTCTCGTAGGCTTTTTGAAAGAATCAATGAAACTATTTGGTAACAATCTTAGAAATCTTGATTTAGCGAGACCCTCGTAGGTTTTCTGAAAGAATCAATGAAACTATTATATAACATGCAAATCCTAGTGGATTTGTCCTAGAAAGGACAAATCCAATAGTAAACTATTGGAGAATAGCAGCTCCAATAGTTTACCCCCTATCTATGTGCTCGAATACATTGGGCCGTCACTACTTGTCTTTGGGGGAAATAGGTGGGGAGAAGGGAGGGCGGTTGCCCTTTGATCACTTTCGACTCTTAAAAAATAACTCGAAGTTTCGATTTCTATTTGAATGAGTTTCTTCAAAGTAAATACGACCACCTCTTGGGTTCAAGCCTCGAACCATAGCTATTTGACATTTGGACTACTCTGAACAAAATGGTTAACTCTAAATTTGTATCAGAAACATTTAGGAAAAAAGGGTGTGTAGGGAAGGGGGACTGGTTACCATCCGATTACTCTTTTTTCTTTTAGAAATGGAACTTTCAATCTTCAATCAAATGAACCTCCTCCAAGGTTTATACGACCACCCTTCCACAAAAACCTTATCAGCCCCTGAGTTATAACTTGTAAACCATACCCCCGGGCTCTGAGGGGTTTAGTCAATTCCGAAGGCATTGCTGTACGATCTTTGGACAATTTTGAACAAAATGACTACCTCAAAATTTCCACCCGATACATTTGGGGACAAGAGGGCGTAAGGGTGGGGAGACTAGTTGCCCTCTGATCACTTTTGAATCTTAAAGATAAACTAGAACTTTGGATTTCCACACAAATGAACCCCCTCCGAAGCTTTTAAGACCACCTCTTCAATAAAACTGTATATGCCCCGGGGAAACAACTTACTGCCCTTGATCCAGTCTTTGTGGGGCTGTGTCACCCCATAGGCATTGTTACATGATACATGGACTATTTTGAACAATAGTTGAATCTTAAAATTTCGATCAACTTCATTTGGGGAAAAAGGGCATTGGGAGAGGGCTAGTTACCTTCCAATTACTTTTGACTCTTAAAAATGGTACTAGATCTTTAAATTCCTAATCAGATGAGCCCCCTCCAAATTTTATTCAGCAACCCATGCATAAGAACCTTATATCCCCCATGGGCTCCCTCAGCGCTCTCGGCGTGTGTGTGTATGTCAGCCCCAGAGTTTTCGTTATATGCTCTTTGGTCTATTGTGAACAAAATATCTAAAAAGTTCGATCGGATGTATTTGGGGAAAATATGGTGTGGGGGGGGGGGCTATTTGCCCTCCGTTCTCTTTCGACTTTTGAAAGGGAACTGGAACTTTATGTTTCCAATCGAATTAACCCCCGAATTAAGTTTATACGACCAACCTTTCCATTTATATGCCCCCGAGGCATAACTTACATCAATTGCCCCTGTGTTCTGTGGGATTTTCTCAGCCGAAGAGTTTTGGTCATATAGTATTTGACCTATTTTTGACGAAATTACCATCTCAAAATTCGATCGTATGCATTTGAGGAAAAGAGGACATAGGGAGGGGGGACTCTGTTCACTTCTGCCCTCTGTTTACTTGTGGGTTATTATTGTGGGTTGTCTGCATGACTTTTGATCACTTTTAAATCTCAAAAGTGGAGCTAAAACCTTCAACTCCCAATTAAATGAACCCATTTCGAAGTTTATACGACCACCCCTTCCATAAAAATCTTAAATGCCCCCGGGGTATAACCTACAACTCTTGTCCCCAAGCTCTGGGGGGGGGGGGGGTTGTGTCGACCTCGTTGTTATTTGTTGTTTGGACTATTTTTTAACAAAATTGCTATCTAAAATTTTGATCGGATGCATTTGCAAAAATCGCTGATATGTAAAGCTAAAATAGGATATTTTACTAGGAGACTTATAAATTCTGAAAAAAATGTTAAGAAGACATAGAATGTTATTAGAGAGGATTTATATAGAATAATTACTAATTATATAGAATGTAATTAACAAATGTTATCGTGTAATAAAATGATAATCAACAAAACCGGTGAATCATCCCAAATCTCTGAAAATAGACGATGAGTTGATTACAGATGAAGGCCAAGTTCAACATCAACTGACAAAATTTTTTTTGATGAAATGGGCAAAAAACAGAAGACAGGGAAAAAAACCTTCTCCTAAAGCGAAATCTTAAAAGCACTTCCTCTGTCCTCCATGCACTAAATCAATGGTTCTCGAGCCGGTTTCAGAACAGGAACTCGAGAAAATAATTTCATACCCCAGGAATTCTTCTACCAGTTTCGAACAAATTCCTGCTAAAGCCGTTAAATTTATTCTTCCATCAATCATAAGGCCACCGTGTAAAGTCATTTCAATTAAGAGTATTTCCCCAGCGACTCAAGTTAGCACAAGTGACATCTCTCTTCAAAGAATGTGACTATGAGGATCCAGGAAATTACATGCCTAGCTCTCTCCTGTCTGGCTTTTCTATAATATTGGAAAAATAATGCTGAAGCAGCTAATGATTTATCTCGACGCTAAAAATTTCTTGCATAAACCTCAATTTTGGTTGGATGTGGGGCATTCAACGGAACATGCAGGGTTTAGGCTTTTTCAACTCATACGACAGTCATTGAATTCTGGTCTCATACCTACGACCAATTTTCTTGATGTGAGGAAGGCTTTCGACAGTCTGACTCGCAAGGTCCTTATCGAATAGTCACTCATGGTGTTCTCGAAGAACAACTAGAGTTCTCGAGGAACAACTATAACGGTTTTTCATATCTCACTAGCCTTTCTATCACTGGTGAAGCTTCGGACGACCAAGTTCCAATTGCTTATGGAGTGTCACAAGGCTAAGTTCTTGGGCGTTCTCTATTTCTTATTTACGTCAACGATGGTCATCGGCTTTTTAGTATCACGACGCCAGGTCTCTGCTGTGGATTACGTCAGAAATATCATTCTCAAATTGTATCCAATAAGCATGAAGAAGCCAATCGTATTCGCTGATGACAATACGTTAGGTGGATCGGCTACAGATTAACAATATCTTACTCCTTAGTTACAAACGATGACCGAGAAAATTTATCATTGGTTCGACAGTGTTCATTTAGTTTCGAATGTAAAAACGTCATACCTGCTTATTTTTTCCCGTATATCCCAGAGTTGTCCTACAGTAGTGGAGCTTCCTTACAGTTGTGGACTGATACATATGAATTCTTGGACTTTTTCTGAATGAAAATCTATTATTCAAGAAACACAATCAGTTGATAAGAGTCAACGCTCAAGAGGACTGGAAATCATAGGAAAACCGAAGCAAATTTTCCTTTTATTTTTCTCCGTCTTTTTTGCTGCTTTCTTGTTTATATTTTTCTATACTACTCTCCATCTGTATGGTTTTCTACTTTCCCATCTTTACTTTCACCCATCCACAATCTCCAACTGAAAGCGGCGAAAATCCTCCAAACTACCGCACACGGGGACTCCTATATCCTTGGTTCCTTTAACAAAATGCCTAAAATGCTTTTTGTCGGAGAAAAAATTGAAACTAAAAATAATCAAATAAATTAGCACCAAAAGGATTAATAATGGAATGGAATTTGTTTAATTTACTTTAAGAAGTTGGCCTTGATTCTCGACGTTCCTGGTGAAATAAGATTTGTTGATATTGAAATGTAATGTTGAGACACGTTGTCATCGTGTGAGTATCGGGTGTGGAGACTTCTTATTTATTTTTGTAAAGGCCTAGTTCTGCACGAATGATTATAATATAGTGTTAAATTTGATTTGCTTTCCCAGTAAGTGGGCCTCTGGGCCCTTTAAGATTTTTCTAAATTTTGAGCCTTTGATATCTAAAGAATTAAAGGGCTCGAGCCTGAACTTGAACCAATTGTACTGGAATCATAAGTAGGTACTATAAACTGAAAAAAGAAAGTATCACTGAATGCGTTTAATTTCAACAAATATACCCTAAATTTTGTTTTTGAAAAGTTAATGTGACCTATGTACATTGATGCTCGTTTCAAAAATAATGCTCTAATAGTCAAAGACTTTATGTTATCTGCTGTCTGGCACCATTACTTGATATAATTTAAAAAAATAACATCCGAGAGATAGGGTAAAACTTAAAATTAGAAACCATTCTAATAGCTAGTACTACGATGCAATTGCATCTTGATAATCCATTTTGCCAGTGACCGTCTGTTGCACCACATCAGTATGGTGTATATAGGAGCTGCCATTGTTTTCCACACTCTGAAATGAAATAATATCACTGAATTTTGATGAAAAATTCGGGTTTCAAAAAAAAAATAATGTCTATGTGGCAACTACATCGGTAATATAAAAAATTACTAGTAACACACGAAGAAATAATATTTTGGGCTTTCGTATGTTTCACAGTGGCAGCCATGTCTTTATTTTGAAAGAATATCGCTAAAACAACATGAAATAACATGTCGGGCTATCAGATGTTTCACCCTGGCAACTATGACGGTAATATGAAAGAACATTGTTAAAGTGGTGTAGTAATTTGGGGTTTTGAAAGCGTTTGATTGTGTTACAAAGGACACGAAACAATTTTTAGAGCTTTCATATGTTTCACCTTGGTAGCTATGTTGATGATATTAACACAACACAAAATTTCACGAAATAGTATTTTGGGGTGTCATCTGTTTCATTTTGGCAGCTATAACGGTAATATGAACAAATATGATTAATAAAACGCGAAATTTACATTTTGAGCTTTTATATGTTTTACTGTGGCAGCTATGTGAGAAATATGAAATAATTCATATTCATTATGAATTCATATTTTCCATATTCTTGAATTCCGTATTGTTCAAGTCATATTCTTCGTAATATGAAAGAATTCTTATTCTTCATATTCGCAAAATAGGATTTTGGTCTTTTTTTTTCACTGTGGCAATTTTGTTGGTGATTAGAAAAATTATTATTAAAACGATGTAAGCCTAATATCTTGGCTGTCATATGTTATCACTGTGGCAACCGTGTCTGTAGTATGAAAAAATATTATTGAAACAACGAAAGAATATTTTGGGTTTTTATATATTTTACTGTGGCAACAGTGTCGGTAGAATGAAAGAATACTATTGAATCAAAACAAAATGGTATTTTGGGGTTTCATATGCTTCACCGTGACAATAGTCTCCGTAGTATGATAGAATATTATTGAAACAACACGAAAGAACATTTTGGGCTTTCATATATTTCATTGTGGCAACAGTGTCGGTAGTGTGAAAGAATGCTGCTGAAACAAACGAAATGACATTTTGAGCTTTCATATTTTTCACTTTGGCAACAGTGTCGGTAGTATGAAACAATTTTACTGAAACAAAACGAAATGATATTTTTCGCTCTCCTGTGCTCCACTTTTGCTCCACTGTGTCGGCAGTATGAAAGAATATTATTGAAACGCCACGAAATGAAATTTTGAGCTTCCGTATGTTTCACTGGGTCGGTAGAACGAAAGAATTCTTATAAAACACCACGAAATGACATTTTGGGCTTTCATATGTTTAACTGTGGCAACAGTCTCGGAAAGAGCATTATTGAAACAACACGATATGATATTTTGGGCTTTCATATGTTTTACTGTGGAATTAGTGTCGGCAGTATGAAAGAATATAACGGAACAACACAAAATAGCATTCTGGGTTTTCATAGGAGTCAACGAACAAAAGCTTCAACTATCTGTTAGAAGACAACTTTCACAATTGCTAACCCCTGACAACTTAAAGACGAAAAGTTTTTTTTTTTTTTTTTTTAAGTGAAAATAATTTTTGAGCTACCTTATTGATCTCCAGAGAGCCTTCTGTTCAGAAGGAAGTCCTCCTCCCACCATTTTTGGAAGTAAACTAAGAAAGCGAATAACAAAACCGAGGAAAATTTTCAGCCATTGAACCAAAAGAGGAGATGTTTCGGCAAAAGGTCCACTAAACTACCTAAAAAGAAGGTTGCTCACAATTCCGAAAGTGAAGAAATACGAAAACTACGAAGAATAAAAAAAAATCGCTTTTATTTTGTATACTATATCACTGCTAGTTCACTTTCCTTTCCACTTTTGTAATTGATAAAGACTATATATCTTTTATGATGGTTGAAAACTTTAGTTCTGCATCAATGATTAAACTCTGTATAAATCTCCTCTAGAATTTAAGTTTCTCACAAAACTTCAAAAGATAATTTTGTCAGGTCTTAAAGTCAAGCATGGAATTAGTTTCTCATATATACTGCATTTTATTGCCCGATAAAATAATGAATGCTTTAATCTGGTCATAAGTCATGGACTTTCGTCTTTTGCTTGACACAAATTGGGAAGGAGACACAAAAAATTGTCCCCGTGATTGCTCTCGTTAGTTTGATTCCGCCAAAGCAGAGCCGATGCCGACTTCTGAGAGACTTTTGGCAAAATTATCTTTGTGCCGAATTAATTTTCAAACGGATAATTTCCTGTGAGAGTCTACCGACCAGCCCATCAATAGGCTAATCATTCATTAAACTAATGCACTAATTTGATTGAAACCATCAGGAAACTTAAAAGGAAGAAAAATAAGCGTAGCAGTTTTTTAACGCCACCACGGTTTTCCACCACCTTCTAATTCAGGTAGGACAGAATAGACATGTATAGACATAGACATAGACATAAGAACAGACATAGAAAAAGACATAGACACAGACATTTTCTTTGACACGCGATTTTTTCGGATAACTTGCATTGGTCCCAGGCGAGATCATTGCAAAATCTGAATAAGTTCAGTTGAATCTCCTAGTCTGACCCCTTCTGATTGGCACTTGTAAAATACTTCAAACAAATTTTTATATTTATATCAAATAGTAAGAAGAATATTTATTTTCCTTTGCAGAAAAATTTATTTTTCTTCCTGTAGTTTTTCTTTTTGGAAGCTGCGTAACCAAGAATAATGGTCTGAAATAAAAAAGACTCAAGTCCCTAATAATGCTGTAATGGCTTGTCTTAACTGGTGAATAGCGATAATAAAATCTTTCATTTCTGGGTAATACCGTAAGGCAAATAACGCCAAATTGAACACATTTTTCTTTTTCTTGGCCTTAGTATTGAAGCAACGCCCAAGTACATGCAGTGCGCGGATGGTTCAAAAGGAGAAAAGGGCGTGGTCTGTCGTAATCGTCTAAAATCAAACAGTTTGTGGTAACGAACTTTAAGTAAGGATTGAACTGGCCCAGTAGTAACCAAAACTTAAAAAAAAAAATTTCATAACAACTACTATGCCAAAAGAATTTGCTAGTCTTCAAAATACGAGGGGACCCCTCAAAAATCAAGCAATCTTACTTAAAATCGCACCTTCAGATTCAACATATAAGATAACCCTATAGTGGAAAACTCCTTTCCACAAAAATGTGGAATTTTGGCAGAAGAAAGATCGCGGATGTGTGGTTATTTGTTTTTTTTCCAGAGGTGATGTATCGAATGAATAGTCCTAGAAGATTAGGAGAGGTCTCATTTGAATTAAAGAAATGACGCTTTACTGTTAAAATTAATCGAGATAATAGTTACCATTCCTGAATCAGCTAAGAATGACAATTTTCCCTCACTAGTCATTTTTTTTAACGCGTTTTTTTTTTACTATGAGCTGCAGTTCATCCTTTACAAGGTTGCAACTATCACTACAAACATGACCGCGCTCATAATAATTACCATCAATTTACCAAAAAATCATTATAGTAGTCATTATCATCATCATTATTACCATGATCAGTACCATTGCTATTAAAGGAGCACTTTTAGTTTAAAGCCGACACCAGTGGTCTGCGTAGTGTAGGTACCGATCTCCTCACTCTTTGCCTTTGTCTGGGAGTACAATGCGTAGCTGGCGGCAAATTATACGACGCTTCCTGTGTTTCCCCCCGATGTCTCCGCATACTCATTTAGAGCTGGGTTGAGTTTGGCTGAGCTTACAGAGTTACACCGCTGACTCCCGTTCCAAACAAAATAACCAAGACTCTAAGTCCTGTCCTTAAAGACAAAAGATTTCAAGTCTAGCACGCCAACAACTCGGCTAGGACGGCTATCCACTGTTACGGTGGTAATTAACTACTGTCTTGACCCCCAACATGACATCAATAAGAAAGAGCATACCCTTGTACTCCCTGCAAAACAGAGATAAACTTCTTCATTACCACATTTTACTGAATTTCTCGTATATATATATATATATATATATATATATATATATATATATATATATATATATATATATATATATATATATATATATATATATATATATATATATATATATATATATATATATATATATATTATATATTTATATTATATATATTATATTATATATATATATATATATATATATAATGTTTTATTTTATTTATATTTCATATTATATTTTATATTCTCGAGATATGTTTTATATCGCGTTTTGAATTTCTCTTTCAGTTTCGAATTTACTATTGAACCTCTACTTCAACTCTTTTTCTTCGAGTAGCAAATACAGAAGGGAGTTTGAAAATATAAATGAAAACAACAAGCAAAGGATTATGGTTGTGAATAGGGGTCTGACTTACTATTTCAGCCAACTGGTCTTTTGTAATATGACCATTTTCACCGACAGGAGAAAACTCACTCGCCTCAAAAACCTGCAAACAATATAGGATGTATAAGAAAGACAAAGAAAAAAGGACATTAATCCGTGTTTTAAAAGATTAGTGCCCGAGGCATAATATTCGCTTCTAAGTATAAGCCTGACGTTAAAATCAGGAAAAAACCATAACACTTGGCAACGGTGGTTTCGATCCTGTGGTTTTTGACGCTGATGTTATATATTTAACAAGTTGAATTCAAGCAAAACAATAGTTTGTAATTTGGTACTCAAAATTTTAACATGCACGAAATTGATAAAACCTTTAATTTTAATCCATTATTAAACCTTAGCTGTGGATGTTATTGCTGAATTTCTGATAAAATTATATTAGTTGTTAGAGATAACGCGTATTATATTTGGATTCAGTATTACAAAAATATGGCTGTAAGCAATATCAAAAGGAATTTCATAGATAATTCCCTCCAATAAAGGAATTTTGAAATCTGAGGTGGAGAAAGGCAAAAAATTTTGGGGCACATGCCCACCTGACATTGAAAATCTGAAGTTGATACAGAAAAAGAGATTTGTTTTTAGGTTTAGTATCCCAAAATATATTAACAAAACATTACAAATAGATAAAAATAAGGGGTCTAGTTCTTACCATATAATTTTACATAATGATATATAAAGTGATTTTACAGTAAAGTTAATTAAGAAAACAGTTGCTATATTTAAAACAAGTTCAGCTGATACAGCTGTTAGTTTCTTATTTGGGTTCAACATTCTAAATATATATTAATTAAATATATTACAAATAAATCCAGGAAGTAGTTATTATATAACTTATAAAATCATTGACATACATAGAGTGATTTAGCAGTAAACTTCATTGTGGATGATACTACTATATTTTAAAAAGCACAGGTTATTCAGAAAAACTAATTTCAGATTTGGATTTAACATCCCAAAAGCATACTAGCGAAACATATTGCAAATAAATAAATTCACAGAAACAAGTTACAACTACATACTTTTACATCATTTACATTATTAGTCATCAGACATAATTGTGAATGTTAGTACTATATTTCTAAAAGTAAAGGTAATACAAAAAATTGATTTAATATATAGATATGGCACAGGGACCACATCTAAGAAAATTATTACAGCGTCTTAATTTAGTCATTAGACTTACACTGGGAAATATCATTGAAGAAGTTAATTTTATGATTTTTTCAATCAGTCTCTGAATTGAATAAAAAAAACAATTCTTTTTTTTAAGTGAAAGTAAGGAACGACATTAAAACTTAAAACAAATAGAAATTATTCCATATATAGAATGGGCTGTCCCCTCCTCAACACCCCATACTTTGTGCTGAGGTTTGACTCTTTCTCACATCTCTACTTTTAGAACAATAAAAACTTTAGCGTAAAGAGCGGGGTGTGGAGGAGGGGACAGACCCTTTCATATACGTAGTAATTTCTGTTCGTTTGAAATTTTAATTTCGGTTCTTACTTTCAGTTAAAATAAACTTGTTTTTGTTATTTCATTCCTAAACGTTTTTGAATTAGTGCAAGTTTTGAATTTGTTGCTTCTTACTTTTAGTTGAAAAAAACTCTTTTTTTGTTTAATTGCTTATCGTTTTTAAATAATGTTGGGAAATCCAGCTCCTTTTCCATGGAAAATTCCCTTGCTCCACGAGAAATTTATCCATAGAAAGATTATCCCACGTTACTTAAATTAGCGATATGTGCGGAACCAAACAGAACAGCCAAAGAGGTCGAAACTATGTTAATGAAAATGAAAGTCACAATATGAGCAATTCTCAAATGACTGAAATGAATGAAAGGAAAGATCTTTTAAAGATATACGTCAGAATGAAATTCATTTCATGAAAATGAAAGTCACAAGATGAGCAATTCTCAAATGACTGAAATGAATGAAAGAAAAGATATTTAAAAGATATAAGTAGTAATTTATATTCGTTTTAAGTTCTAATGTTATTCCTTACTTTCAGTTGGAAAAAAAACTCCTTTTTTTTCCAACTGAAAGTAAGGAATCAGGAATATAATGAATATTAAGTTAGGAGATATTAAGGGGAATATTAAGTTAGGAATATAAGGAAAATAAGGAATATCAAGGGGTAACTAATTTTGTAAGGCATAGTAGCAAAATGGCCAAAGAGGATGAAACTGTTTTTATGAAAATAAGAGTCACAAGTTGAGCAATTCTCCAATGACTGAATTGAATGAAAGGAAAGATCTTTAAAATATATAAATAATAATTTACATTCGTTTTAAGTTCTTATGTTATTCCTTACTTTCAGTTGGAAAACAACTTGTTTTTTTTTTGTTTATTAGCAACCAAAAGCCGAAGAAATAGAATATCTTTGGTTTATAATCACATTAAAATCATAGTTATGAAAATGCTTAAGATAAATTAAATGCTTACATTGGCTGGAAAATAACACAGACAAATTATTGCTTATATCGTCCATTATTTTACAAAATTCGAAATTTAGCGTAAAGAGCGAGGTATTGACGAGGGGGAAAACTTTCTCCTATACGTAATAGAAGGGGTTTTGTCCCCTCATCAATACCTCGTTCTTTGTGCTAAAGTTCGAATTTTGTTCCAATTCTTGAAGAGTTAGGGTTGAATCACAAATCCGTTTAATTAGAATAAATAGCTCTTTTGAAATAACGAAAAATACTTTAGCGTAAAGAGCGAGGTACTGGCGAGGGGACAAGCCCCCTCGCATTAATAATTTCTGTCCGTTTTAAGTTTTAATGTTACTCCTTACTTTCAGTTGAAAATGCTTGTTTTTTTATTTAATTTATGATTGCTTTTAAATAATGCTGGGAAATCCAGCGCTCTCTTCATGGAAATTATCTTCTCCCACGAAAAATTCCATTGAAAGGCCCTCCCACATAAACTAATACCCAGAACCCCCCCCCCCCGTCAAAAAAATCCCCCTGAAACTGTCTGTATACTTACCAATAACCAATACTATATGTAAACAATGGGTAGAATCCATAAATTGCAGCCCTCCCCCCAGGGACTGTTGGAGATTAAGTCGTCCTCAAAGACATAGCTATTAAATGTTTCGACTATATTGAACAAAACATATATTTAAAAAATTTTATGCGGTGACTTTGGGAAAAAATGAGCGTGGGAGGGGACCTTGTCACCCTCCTATTTTTTTGGTCACATAAAAAGGGCACTAGAACTTTTGGTTTCCGTTCGAATGAGCCTTCTCCCGATATTCTAGCACGAATGGGTCGATACGATTACCCCTAGAAAAAAACAGAGACAAAAAACAAAAATAAATAAACACGCATCTGTGATCTTTCTTCTGGCAAAAAATTCAAAATTCCACATTTTTGCAGATAGGATCTTGAAACATGTGAAGTAATGTTTTCTAATACGCTTAATCTGATCTTGTGATTTTCAATAAGACTCTATGACTTTTAGGGGGTGCTTCCTCTTTTCTTCAAAAATAAGGCACATTTTCTCAGGCTCGTTACTCTTGATGGGCAGGACTAAACTTGATGAAACTTATATATTTAAAACCAGCATAAAATCCGATTCTTTTGATGCATCTATTGGTGTCAAAACTCCGTGTTTTATAGTTTTGGTTACTATTGAGCAGGGTCGTTCCTTACTTACAGTTCTTTACCACGAACTGTTTGACAAGGAACAAAACTATTCTTCTTTAGAAACAAATTTTTGACGATTGCTTGCATCAGTTCCTAGCAATCATAATGAAGGATAATAAGGATTCTTTTATTAAGGGAATTTGTACCAAAAGTAGCTGGTGTCACTTACACATAAAAGTATTTCGCTCTACCAAATAATTGTTTACAAGGACGCCCTGAAGTGGGGTGGCAAGAGGTCATAAGAAAAGATTAAATTGAACATTATGATAGGGTGTAAAGAAGGAAAGCCTCGAATATATTTGGGCAGAGGAGCAAGCGCAGCTGTACTGGCATTAGGCGGCTTGGTGTTTTAGTTATTAGTTAGTAGTAGTAGTAAGAAAGAGCTGTCATAGCTAAGCAATTGGCGCGCTAGGTTGGGAATCCTTTTTCCGAGGGGCACAGGCTCGATTCCTGGCATGACCGGTTATTTGGTTTTGGACGGGGGTCAGTTGTGTGACTCTGTAAACTCAACCAAAGTCAACACAACTCTAAATGGGTACCTGGAGAAATCTGGGGAAGGTAAGCAGGAAGGGCGGGCGAAAGTAGGGGTTGGCTGGCCCCCAACCCTCATTGCACTTCCTGGCTGAAGGGCCGAGAAACGGAAATCAACACCGCCGGTTTGAAACTTAAGGTTCTAGTTCCGTCAAATTTAGTGATAGTAGAATTACCGGGGCATTTATTTGTTTCTCCTCTTCCTCCCTTTCACCAAGCTTTGGGCTCTGTGATCTCGAACCATTGGCCTCCTGGAAGAATGATTCTTAAATTAACAAACCTATCATTTACGTAAATTAAAGTGAAAAGACTAACAAAATAACAACTGTATTAACGCAATCCAGATGTCAACGAAGCGCATTGCTTTTGGACAGATATTTATCAGCTCCTTAACCTCACAAAATGACTCTCACAACATAAAACAAATTAATTGTTCTTATTGTTATAATTGAAATCATCATTTTAATTAAATTTTCTTCCAGATATTAAAACTTTGTACTAGAATATCAATATAAATACAGAGAAAAGACTGACGACGTTCGAATTCAAAAATGAGCACTTGAGGCGCATATTAAAGGTTGGGTGATAACAAATTCAATAACACGGTAATCCTTTGGAAAACTAACCAGCCACTCATTTTTGAAGAGAAGAAAATAAACAGATGGGGTTATTTGTGACACGTCTTTCAGATGGAAGAGTTGAGTATCCCACATACCGTCCAGCAATGGCAGTAATGACATCGACAGAGAGGAGACCGAAAAATGCACCGAGACGCACATGCAACCGTGATCTGCGATCTGCAGATACGTTACTCAAACTTCAGTTGGAACACTTACAAGATGTTTTACACAGCTACCATTCGAGATGTGCATAGAGGCTCGTCAGAGGTTTTCTCCAATATTTAAACTAAACTCTGACTTCATTAAAAGCATTTTTGAGTGTAACTGATACACCCAGTTGGTAAGTACAATTGTTCTGTTTACAATTGTCTTTCAAATCATTGGAACTGAAACTATTACTGTTTAAAGTGAATGTAAATAAATGAGCATAACCACTGTGATATAATCAATTACATTAACATTTTCCAACACATTAATATTGTTATTGAACATTCTTTGAAGTTTTCACAAAAAAGCCAAACTTTAGCTAAAAAAGCGAAAACCAAATAATCCATCACACCCCTGACCTCCTAAGCCATTAGACTATTAGAATTTCCGATAGGTTCAAGCTGATTGACTATACAAAAATTTTTACTCAATAACATTAAGGTCTATTTTGGAGCTGGAGACAAAATCGCAAAATACCGACACCTTCCTGTGGCTTGATCTTTTTTGTTACTTAAAAAGAGCACTAGAAGCTCAAAACCTCACATGAATGAGCCCTCTCCCAGCCAAACCGTTGACTGGTTCGAAATAAAAGACCAATGGTTCAATATCATGCCTGAAAAAAACTACACCCGCAGTCATACTTTTCTACAAAATACAAAATTTCGTATTTTTCTATACAAAAGCTTGATACCTTGGATTTAGGACTCTATTAAATATTTAATTTCGTGACTGAAATCTCATCAAGACCGTCCAAATATTCAAAAGGGTGCTTAAGGTCCTCTTGTTAAATTCTGTAAATTTGCTTATTTTAACATAAATTTTTGATAGGAAATTTAACATTGCCTATCTGCCTAATAATGGCCAACTTAGAAAGTTTCAACTTAACACCATTGTTTCTGATATATTGCATATAAGCTCTATTGAGAAAATGAAGGCACATATTGTCTTTTGATTTATCCCGCTTTCCCCGGTAATATTTGCCTGAAAATTTCAACTAAATACCCTTTACTGTTTCTTAGATATTGCAGGTACGCCCTTATAATAGCATAGACACCCATACTGTTTTATATTTTGTTCAACATCCCCCTCGACATTTCTGAAGTTTTAATTTAATACTTTTAGCTGTTCCTGAGATTTTACAGATATCATCAGTTGACACCCTGGATGCACATCATGTTTTCTTATGTAATTCATCCTTCCTTCAAAATTGCTTGAAGCTATTAACTTATCTCTTCCTGAATTATGACAGGTACGTCTTTTTGACAACGAATATGCATTTATCGTCTTTTCAATTAGTTCAACACCTCCCTTAACATTCCCTTAGATTTTCAACGTAATAGCCTTAGCAGTTCTTGAGGTTCTGCTGATATACGCTTGTGATACCTAGATGCAAGCGGTGTCTTTGATTATGTTAAACAGTACCCTCAACACTCCCTTAGATTTTCAACGTAATAGCCTTAGCAGTTCTTGAGGTTCTGCAGATATACCCTTGTGATGCCTAGATGCAAGCGGTGGCTTTTGATTATGTTAAACAGTACCCTCAACATTCATACTTCAACAACCGAATACCATAAGCTGTTCTCGAGATATTGGAGATGCACCCTTTTGACAACCAGGATATGCGTTGTATTGATAGTATCAGTACATAGTATCAATACAAAACCTGCAGTGTTTCCTAAAAATTTTAATTTTAGACCCTTAGCCATATCTGAAATCTTACAGATACACGCTGTTGTTAACCTGGATGCACATAGTGCCTTTAATTTTAGTTCTGCAACCATATCAAAATTCCATGAAAGTTTCAACTTAATACCCTAAGCTGTTCCCGAGACATCACAGAAAGGCCCTTTTTATAACTCCGATGCATTTGTGTATTTGATTTTTGAAGTAAAATCGAATACTTGTGGGGATCAAATCATGGGTAATTGTAGAAAAAGCCAAGACAGATAGTCCAATTGAATGAGAGGTAATTCTGGCATTAACCCCCTTATTAGGATTGTATAAAAAATGACGTTAGTTCATTTGTTAATAGATATATATGTCTATCTATTATCCGTCCATGCGCGATTCGTAGGGTAAGTAGAACTAAGGTATATAGTCATAAAGCTAAGATAGTCATAGAACCTATAGTTTTCCAACTATTTGGTTAATTTGGCTTGGGTAAACGTCGGGAGTAAGTGTGCCTCTCTTATTGAACCAATGCTTTTTTGTTATCTTTTAGCAAGTCACGCCTGCCTAGAGTCTTAGGCAGGTTGACCAAGAATTTTAAATTGACACAGGACCATTACAATGACTGGAAAGAGAGGTAAGCAAGGCACGCCTACCTATTGTCCTAGGAAGGTTGAACCAATAATTTAGGATTGACAAACGACCGTTCATTTGTGTGGAATGACAGCCATTCCCTGAAAGTTTCAATTTAATACCCTGACCCGTTCCTGAATTATTATACATTTCCCCCGATTTCCCAATAATAAATATTTAATGCAAATAATGGGCGAATTTTAAGATGTACGACACTTGCCCTAGGGGCTGTGAGGGGTACTGTCATCCACAGAGGCACACTAATCGGGCTTTTCGACTATTTTGGACAAAATCCCTGTCTCAGATTCTGATCAAGTGTCTTGAATGTTATTGTCGTGCATCTAGAAAAAAGGTAATTTTACCAAAAAGGTGACATTTTAGTTTAGTGACTTCTTGCTATCTCGGAAAGGGGTTAGGTTAGGAAAATGAAAATTTCGGGGATAGGTCTACATGCTAAAGTATATCCCGGGAAGGTATTTTAAAGTACCCACCTCCACTCCCTCTCTCTCTCTAGAGGGTCCTGACCGTTGTTGACCTTGAAAAATATGTGTGTTATAAAAGTGAAACCTTGCAAAATAGATCTTCTGCTTGAATGAAGTACAACAAAATAAAAATAACGAATAAATAACATATTGAACGCTAGAGTGTTACCTCTGAGAAATTACTTTTGACAGTTAAGTCGTTAGATTGTTCTTTTTTCTCGTTTTATGTGTTAACAGCTTATTGTGTTCTTTTGCTAGTTAGTGTCTGGTTTGAACCCAAAATTGTTGCAATGCTATTGGTAGCCTATCACCATTTGTCCTCGATAAGCCCACTTACAAAAATAGATTTTCAATTACTTATGGTTTTGGTAAATTATGAATTTGAAATAATGATCATTCAACACTTTTAAACGTTGCTTGGTAGTATTTAATTTTCTAGATATTATATTTTCTTGTCCTTTATAATAATTATGAAGTAATTAAATAAGGAAATGAATTACTAAGTTTTACTAAGGAATAGAGCACAAAGTGAAGTTAAGAGTGATGATATATTATTCAAGAGATGTTTTAGCATTTGACATCTATTTAGATGTTACGTTTTTCTCTGAGCTCAAACAATTGAATTATTTTAGCAATACCAATGTGAAAACTGAAAATCTTTTCGGTTTTTGCTCAAAAACTTTTTAGAACTAAGCATAAATGAAAACAACTATGATACGGTGGCTTCAAATAGTTTTTTTTTTATCACGTAAATCTTTCATTTTGTCAAAATCTAAAGTTCTGTGTGCAAGGTGTCGAATTTAAAAGTTTTTCGGAAAAAAAAACAGATCTTCAATATCACAATTAGATATATGAAACTTCTTTGATTAACAATAATAGAAAAAGCGACTTAACTCAACTAAGTGAAGGCATACAACCAAGGCCATAACCAGTAATTTTGTTCGGGGAGTGAGAATTTGAGCTTGCTTAGAAAGTTCAAATAGAACACAAGAGCAATACATACATGAAAACGGAAAATCTTTTCAGATTTTGCTCAAAAATTTCCTAGAATTAAGCATAAATGAAAAAAACTATGGCATTTCTATCATGTAAAACTTTCCTTTTGTCAAACTCTTTTCTATATTGTCTGTTTCTTTTTGAAGTCATGGCCCTAGCTGCTTCAAAGCAGTAAATATCTATCTATCATCTATCTGTAGACATCTATCAGTAGACACTGATATGCTGCATTAAAAAAAAAAAAATAGAAGTAAAACTATAGCATGGAAATTCTTCTATATGTGGAAAATTCTGTCAGAACCACTGAACCATGGCTAATTAGTTCAGTCCGCTATTTTACAAAGAGAGTGCACACATGTATTTAACAAGTTTTTTCTTATGGATTTCGTTGCATAGCTACTTCAAACAATACCATCATTACATTGTTATTTCGGTCATTAAAAAAATACTCTACATGAAAACAACCTAACAGACCTACCTGAGTAAAATTATATGGGAGTAGTCTTGCATGATAATATGACTGTACCAAACAGAAGCGGGGTTCGTACATACTGCTCAGATTGAGTTGTTCGTGTACCAGAATAAAAAAAAAATTAAAGATTCTTTGGTGTGTATAGTTGAAGGTCCTAATAGGGCCTATAACCTGAGCTCCTTCATACTCCTCTTCAACACCATAGACTTATATATCTTTCACTTGTAATCATTCTGGGATCGCATAGTAAGCATAATTGGAGGATCCAAAGCAGGATTCGATGGACCAAGCTCCTTCATTAGCCCCCCTCCCCTGCGCTACTTCTCGATTAAAGACATGTTAAACATATTTTGACCGGTGATCAGTCATGATTTATCTCTTGTTAAATGCTCGTGCTATGTATAAACATAAATTGCTCCGGTAAATATTTGATAATCATAAAAGAAATTAAGGAAATGAAAAAATATACAAATTGGACTAAATAGCATGGATTCTCTTATGGCCCCTGAAAAATTATTACTTTTACCGATGCAATCTCTTCGAATCATCTGTTTTTTCTTTCCTTTGCATGTTTACGTTTCTGCATCCTCTTTTTCCGCTTGCAAGTTCCGTCTGCAATTTGTCAAATTTGAAACTTTTTCGGTAAAAAAAAAAAAAAAAAAAAAAAAAAAAAAAAAAAAAATATAACACACCTGCAATATCACAGTTCGATGTATGAAACTTGTTTAGATTACCAATTATATAAAAAGCCATATCATTCAACTAAGTAAAGGTATACGATCAAGGCCGTAGCTAATTTTTTCGGGGTGTTAGCAAAAAATAACCTTAAAAAACGCATCAAAATTATATATTAAAATTATATATAATATTATATATATAGATTAATTATATCTGTATATGCAATTGTTATGTTTTAGGGGACTGGTCATGCCGGGAAAATGCCCACCTTTGGTAACAAGAAGACACTTGAAAATCTACGACAATAGAAAAACGGGAAATATTGCGTAATAATTGATGGTAAAAGTAAAGTTACTTACGGTACCCATAAATAAAGATCCCTAGATATTAGGCCATCCTGGCTTTTGCTCTAACAAAACATAGGGATTTATTTTACCATATCCCAGTGTTATATTCCATTTGGGTATACTTTTAAATACACTAACCTATTCTAGATCGTAAAATCTCTTAAAATCGCTATAGATCCCCCCATTTTAAATTATTATAGATTATAGTATTATTCATTAAATCACATCTAAATCGTATATGAATTCTATTCTAATTCGTTTATTATAAATCGTCATGCTACAAATCATTTAAGATTTGGAGTTAATGCTAGTTTGGGAGCTAATTCTTCTTTATTCTTCATCGTATATTCATTATAAATATTACTAATACTACTGTTTTAATCTACAAAACCTTTATTATTCAATATGAAATATTATTTACTTTCATTTAAAATTTAACGTTAACAACACCTGATAATTTTAGATATCTTAAGATCACAACCACATTTCAGACCCTAAAACCTAATAATTTAATATTTTTTTCAAAGCTATTAAGGCTTTTATCTTACTAAATGTAATAAACAAGACTAGAGGGTTGGGCAGGGCTTTCTAATCTTTCCAGTTGTTGGTTTGGAAAAGTGATACCAGTTTACTACCAAATAATTCAAGGAAGTATCCAATAATTCAATAATTCAAGGAAGTATGAAGTTCTTGTGAACAAAATGTTTTTTAGTATTCATATTTAAAAATATTTGTATCAGTGTTTTTGTAGACAATATGTTTTTTTTTCAAACACAAAAAAATATCTCCTCACTTTTTGAAGATATGTGATACAATTTATCATTTGCGTGGAAGGGACGAGATGGCAAACATGTTTACGTTCTAACTGCTGGTTTATTTATAAAAAGAAAAATAAGTAGAAAAACAATGAAAAGATAATATTTTTGTATTTTTAGAAAACGATGCTCATAAAACAATATAACATTTCCAATTTTTGTATTTTTGTATCCTAAGATGCTCAAAATTTTTTAGGAGAAAATATATTTTTATATAGCATTTTATAATTTTAAAAACTGAATGGATCTTTTAACTTGTCTGATTTAGACTCAGCCCCCTTGAATGTAACAAGTAAGAGTAAATAACCTAGAAACGGTCTTGGAGATTTCTACAATGAATAAATCACTCTATTAGATTAGCTTATAGACCACCACAGGTATTTTGATTAGGAGGGGGGGTAGAGGGTAGCCGCCCACTAGAATTTCACCTTTCGTAGATTTGAAATATGCCTTTGTTGGCAATTTCATAAGCTAATAGAAAAACGACAAAATTCACCCTAAATTTCTCAGAGTACATTTGACACCTCCCCCTACATTTCCATGAATTGGTGGCCCTAAACCAGCAAATACTTACATTTGACGTTTTCAGTTCAAACAGCTTCAGGTCATGTTTAGTCTGAAGATGCTGCAGAAATTCCCACGCCTGTTTATACTCAAAATTGCAGTAAGTGCAGATCAAAAATGCTTTATCTTCTGAATCTGAAATAACGAAAATAATAAATAAAAGTTTACCTTACTTGTGAAACCTGTTAATCTACGACAATTACACAGTTGTAACTTATACAAAAAGCATAAGATACTGATATCATTGGATTTGAGTTTCAGATCTATCCATAGGAAAATGTCTGCAAAGCAAGGTTAGAATATTAGAAGCTATAGGGATGTAAGCGTTCAGGTATTGTTCTGAAGTGTGGGTACTCCGATAGACGGAGGATTTACCGGATGTTACCCATAGAAATTGTTTGTCGGCTGTTTCAGGTATCAGACGGACCGACCATATCTCCAACCGCAGGCTGTACGAAAAATATATTTCAATCCCTCTTTCTGGGGTTATAATGAGAGAAAGGTTGAAATTGTTAGGGTATGTTCTGTGGATGAAAGATTAACAAATATAGTCCCTGTTGGACAACCATCTAGCACCAAACGGAAAAGGTCGTCCCCGAACGGGTTGGGAGGATGTTGTAAGGAAAGATTTAAGGGATATGGGAGCTTCATGGGAGTATGTAAAGAGATAGACTTTGAGCAGATCGAGATTAAGGAGGAGCATGCGTAGCTATGTTGGCCTAAGGTGGTTTGGTATTGCATTGATTTGTGAGTAGTAATAGTAATAGTAAATATATCCATTCATAGAGCCAGAATTACCACATTACTTTAAAATTTTTCTTTGAGATTGATCTAAACTTGTAGAAACATAGAAAAACTTTTCTTTTTTCGCCAATGTCCAACCAATTTTCAGTCTACTTTTTAAACTAGAAACTAGAAGTGTAATTTAATATTTGGATAAAGCTTAATCTTTGCTATGGAATGACGGTAAAATTATTCCTTTACATTAACAAATTAAAATCTTAACACTGCTGAAAAATAACATATCAAAAATATGCACTGTGGAAATAAACCTTAAATAATAGCTAAATATGTAACAACGGCCCAAGGATTGTCTTACCATTAGATTTATTTTAGTGTTCTAAGGTATAGTATTAATTTATTTGCTAATATATTAAAATAAGTTTATAGTTTTCGAATAAAAGACATAGCATATTAAAAAAGAGATGGAATATAGATTTTCAATGTTTTCTGCTTTGATTTCTAGGATAAAATTTATCAAATATATGCAATATTTTAAGACCATTTCTGTGAAGCGCTTATGCAGTAAAAGAATTAAAAAGAATTAAATTTGAAACGACAATACTAGATTTCAAGCAAAAAAAAAAAAAAAAAAAAAAAAAAAAAAAAAAAAAAAAAAAAAAAAACGTGGGTACTTGTGCATTGTAGCAACCCTGGTCAAGAATTTTGATCTTTAAAATCCGAGAAAAGCCTGTTTGTCTGTCTGCAGTAGATTATAGTTAGCTTATTTTCATTGAGAAAACTACGATGTAGGTACATTTCTTTTTATAAAATGTTTAATGTATAGAGGTGATTAGGTTAGGCATTTAACATAATGATTTCTTGGTGGCCCACTCTCCATAATTTTCTTTTGTAGTTTTCACAGTTTATTTTCTAAAGTATTATATTTTCGTCATATTTTGAGTACATTTCATTAGGGTTAACCTAACTTCACTTTTTGAGTGGGGTCGCTATAATGCATAATTACTCAAACCTGTTTGCTGAACAATCAATCGTGAACCATGCAGAAAATTTAATTTCACTCCATTTCAAATTTAGTAAAATATCGAGGTTACGGTACTGCGAATAAGGATGTGTTTGTAAGGAAAGCTGCCCTTAAGTAGTAAAATGTCCTTACTATTTATCTATTGTTAAGTTCAATTATTATTTACTAATTATTTATTAATTATTTTATTATTTATAATTATTTAATTATTTATTAATTATTATTTTTCATTGCTATTATGCTATTATTTTTAACGGAGCTGATTCAAAAACATTCATTCATTCACTAATTCATTCATTTATTGTCAGAGAGATAGGAAATTATGAGGTTAGAAAAATGTGGGATGGTAATTAAATAGAGCTTCAAAAGTAGCTTTTCAACGTTGTACTAAATGACAAAAAACTAGAAGTGAAAGAAAGAGCAACATTAAAACTTAAAGCGAAAAGAAATTAGGAGGGAAGGGATAGCCCCCGTAATGTACGGACTAATTTCTGTTCCTTTTTTTTAATGTTGCTCCATATTTGTTCATCTGAAAGTAAGGAGCAATATAGAAAATGCTCAAAAATCGTACTTTTAAAATCGAGAGGATGATTGAATGAAAAGAAGGCTGGGACACCTCCCTGGATATTGATGCTCAAAGGTCCACAAAAAGAGCAAAGTGTTATTTTAGGAAATAAATTGAATTTTTAATTTTTTCAAACCTTTGCTCTTCGCTTTGGGATAAAATTTACTGCATACTTTCCTCCTCAGCATAAATACCTATGCAAAGTCTGCCCATTTTCCACCAGTCGGTGTATATCTTGGAGTGCCTGTGCCACTATTCATGCCACACTTCCAACACACCTTGCATATTTCTGCCGCAGTTGGCACAGTCCCTTGGCACACCTGTGGATCCGTCACGCAAGTACAGTGTCGTGATACTTGGCACAATTCTGCTACCCTTGGAAACCCCCTCCACACATGACACATTTCAACTATGCATGGCACACCACTTCCGTGAATGGCGCACTCCATCACGCGTGACAGGCGCCAATTGGTGTACATAATTTATTCATCTGTGAGTAGCTTTGATCAAGAGTCATTCAATGCAAGTTGTTAGCTTTTATGAGCATTTTATCTAATCTTTTCCTTATTATTCCATAGTCTCGTTTATGCCTCTAAAGATTAATTGAAGCCATTACCTCTACATTCATTAGTGCTGTCACCGGTTGCACATTTGCAAAGAAATCTCATTTTACAGTAATCTTTCTTATGCTCCAGAAGGGAACCAATTTCGGAGAATAGCTCCCGGCAATTCCCACAGATTAGAAGGTCTGGATTGCCTAGAAAATAAGGAACTTTCTAAGTCAACTTACTTGAACGGAAATTCCAGGTTAATGGTAGAGAATAATGAGGCTGTTGTAATTCCTAGAGGATTGATTTCCGTAGTTGTGGTTGTCATTTAAGAGACTATATAAACAAGAAACGACATAGAAATAGAGCTCAATTTTGATTTCTAGCTCGTGGTTCTTAGTACTTGATCTCTAAGTGTGCATAGTGCAATTCTAAGCAATTTATTAGGCTATAGCCATTTATCTATATTATAGTCTTTTTTTTTGCAGAGTACCTAAAGTGACATCTTCCTTTAATAGAGACGTCTGATAATTAATTTTAAGAATTATTTTGATGATTAATAACAATTGTAATGTAGTCAATAGATATTAACTAACAATCTTAATAATTTTAATAATGTAAATAGTAAACTATTGCTAGTTAGTTGTATAACTATTGCTTTAATGATAAAGTTTCGTGAGATTGAAGGCTCCTCCATTAATGTTTATTTGTTTGCTTTTTTCTTTATTTTTGCTTTCTTTTCCGTACAAGACAACGTTCTCAAATTATGTACATGGTCCTTTGTCTTTCATAGTGATAAATGGTTCGTTGGTTATCTGGAATTTCGTTGGCTAGCCTTTACTTTAGCCCACTTATCCATCAATATCGAGAAACCACTCACAACGAGCCACAAAACTATTAACTTGAACTAAGTCATTATCTTGCAGTTTAATATGAATTATCAGCATAGAATTAGACAATTATTATAATATACTTAACTTAGAGATAAAGTAAACTAAAAGAATCAAAAAACAATTCCAGAACATTGCCATAACAGAAAAAGGTGAAACTTTCTATCATCTATTTGAAAAATCAAGTGAGGTTTTACCAGACATGCTAAAAACTATCGACACTTTCTCGTCCTGCTTAAAGAGGTTTTCCTCCTTTATCCGAAGGTATTGAATATTTTCCTTTTTTTTTACTGAGGCTTACTTCTTACCGTCCTGAGCTGAGTGTTCAGTGCGCTAGACTTTAAAATCCTTTGCCCATAAGGACAGGCGCTTGAGTCCTGGTGTTGCTGGTTATTTGGTTTGGAACAGGATTCAGCAGTGTGACTCTGAAATCTAGCGAAAAACACTGGAAGTGTCAGATGATTTGCCCCCGGCCGCGCATTGTACTCCCGGCCAAAGGCAGTGATTCAAAAGACCGGTACCGGCTCTAAGGAGACCACGGGTCAGCATGCGAAAAAGTTATAAGTTTTTTTCTTCCTGCAGACACGAATAGCCTTAATAAAAAAAGGAAGAAAAACAGAATCCAAGTTAGGGTAAAAAGAAAAAAAAATTCTGGAGTAGATCTTTCTAGCCTTACCCTATCCAGAACAGCCCTAGAAAGATTTTCAACTCGAGCCTAAGTCCTTACCCTGTCTAAAGAAGTGGCATCAGTGCTTTCCTGTAGGAGGAGCGGGATTGAGGTAAGTAATTAAAAGCAACATTTCTATTTAACCCATTTTAAGACTTCATAAATAAATGCAACCTAAAACGAACAGAAATTACAATAAATAACCATGTCAAATTCAAAACGAGTAGAAATTAACATGAGTAGGGCTCAAAACTCCTCTACCTTCCCAGGGCCAGAGCATAATTTGCACTTTACTGAAAAAATACAAATCAATGTGCATTGTCAGTTTAATTTACATATACTGATATTTATTACTTTAAATGCTAATAATATTTGATTGATTAAAGTTATAAAAGTGAAAACATTTACAATTAATTTTTTCCGTAAAGTGCAAATTATGTTCTGGCCTTCGGGAGGCATAGTTCTGACCTTAAATTCCCCAGGGGCGTGACTGGGCCTCACTTAAAACCTTCACCCTTAGGCTCTTGTTGTTAGTATCAACCTTAAAAGCCTTTTATATGAAACACGATTCAAACGTTAAATAAATCTTTTTATATTCAAACACGAAAATACGACGTGTTTGTCTGTTTATGTTTAGCTGCACTCTGATGACCATTACTCTTAAAAAAGGCACTAGAACTTCTGATTACCGAGCCAATGAGTCCCCTCCAAAGCATATACGACCACCCTTTCTATAAGAACATTATATATCCACAGGGCATAACCTACAATCCTTTTCATGAGAGCTGTAGGGGGGGGGGAGGGATTGGTCTTCTTCACATTCATAATTTCCCAGCCCTTCAATTACGATGAATAAAACTGTTACCTCCAAATTTTGAGGGAACTAGAACTTCCAGTTTTCAACAAATAGGCCTCCTCTAAAGTTCATACAACTTCCATAAAATACTCTTTCATAAAAATCATAAATGCCCCGGGGTACAACTCACAACCCTTGCCCCAAATTCTGGGGGTTGGTTTCAACCCTAAAAGCCTTGCTATACGATATTTAGACTATTTTGAATAAAATGGCTGTCTCAAAATATCTATTAGATGCATTTCAGGATAATCCGACGGGTGTGTCTGTGTGTGTGTGGGGGGGGGGAAAGCTCCCTTACAATCACTTTGACTCTTAAAAAGGGCACTAGAGCTTCTGATTAAGGATGCAACGAGCCCTCCTCCCAAGCCCATATAACCACGCTTTCTATGAAAACATTATATGCCCCAAGGGAATAACTTACAACCCTTGCCCGGAGGGCTGAGGTGATTTTTAATCCTCAAAAACATAATTTCAGGACCTTTCAACTGCGTTGAACAAAATGGGTATCTCCAAATTTTGATTGGAAGTGTTTTTGGAAATCATGGGTGGGGGGGGGCATTTGCCCTCTGTCACTTTTGACTAGTAAAATAGGAGCTAGTACTCTCAATGTCCAATCAAAAGAACCCTTTTTGAATTTTCTGCGACAACACTTTCTATCAAAACCCCATATGCCCCAAGGGCATAAATTACAACCACTGTCCCGAGGGCTATTGGGAGGGGGAATTGTCAACTTCAGAGACGCAATTTCCAGGCTTTTCAACTACGTTGATCAAAATGGCTATATACAAATTTTGATTGGAAGTGTTTGGAGCAATGATGGGCATGGGGGGCATTCGCCCTTCAATTGCCCTTTCGACTATCCAAAGGGGTGCTAACCCTCTCATTTTCCAATTCAATGAGCTCTTTTAGAGTTTTCTGCGACAACCACTTTCTATAGACCTTATATGCCCCCCCGTGGCATAACTTACAACCTTCGCCCTAAGGGTTGTAGGGGGTTTTCATCGTCAAAGACATAACTTTGAATTACGTTGAATTACGTTGAACAAAATTCCTATCTCAAAATTTTGATTCGATATGTTTGGGGAAATGGTGGGTGTGGGAGGGAGTTTAGTTGTCCTCTAATCAATTAAAAAGGGCACTAGCCGATTCAATTGCCATTTAAATGAGCTCTTTTTGAAGTTTCTACGACACCTCCTTCGATACGAAATGCCCTGGTCAAAAAGCCCAATAAATAGTACAATGTGCCAATATCGTTCTTTACTTAGGCAGCGCTATTGCACTTCCTATGATTACTTATTAAATATGTCCCCTGTGTATTTTCGTCAATAAGAATAAGCAGGAGCTGACTTATTTGTTGCCAAAAAACAGCATCAATTACTGGATTCCATTGAAAAAGATTTTATAGAATATATTTTTTTATGCAACAAACCTCAGAACTCATCGGGATGATTTAATATGCTCCTAATTTTTAAACCAGATTAATTTCCAACTGCCAAAGATCTGTTGAGCTTTCACTTGAATAAATTAACAGATGGCTACGATGGAATAATCTTTTCCATGAGATGGTTTTTAGACAGATGTAAAGCACCAAAGACAGTAGTTTTTCAGTGTTCTTCCTAGATTTTTCTTGTGCCAGGTAATCAGAGTAATCTGTGTGTAAGCGTGTATATCATTTCGTCTTTGTAAATTGTGGCACAAACAGAGAAAATTCCCCAAAAGAGGTCAGCAGAGGTTATTTTAGAATATAGTCATTGATTCCACATCAGGCGTTTGATTCTGTTGATAGACGAGCATTAGCAAAGGCTTTATCCTTGTGTGGTATATCAGACAAATAAATGAAAATTATAAGTTCTATGGACCAGAATAACACTGCTGCGGTTAAGGTAGGAACTGAGACTAGCAGCTGGTTTTGTGTTAAATCAGGAACTAAGCATAGTTGTGGTCTATCCCCCTTTATATGGATCATTTTGATGGACTTCGTCTTAAGGAGCACAGAAAAGGCAATGGGAGACTACGGAATCAAATGGGGAGGAAAAAATCTTCTGGACTTAGATTCTGCTGATAATTTAAGCATCTTAGATGAAGGTGTGAGCAAAATGAATGAAGGTTTAGCGGTTTTACGAGTTTAGGGTACTAGAAAAGGTTTAAAAATAAATGTTAACAAGACTAAGTCACTAGGGCTAGGAATAAGTGAAAATGAAAATGTGACCCTGGGTAACGAAAAGATTTATCCGGTGGGCAGCTTTACTTACCTTGGTAAATAAGTAAAGATGGTGGGAACAGTGAAAAATGTAAAAGTAGAATAGTTAAGGTTCAGGGTGGTGTTTTATAGTTAAAAAAAATATGGAAGAATAGGAAGATAAGTCTACAAACCAAGGTTATTGGAAGCTACAGTAATGACAGTGGTTAAATATGGCTCTGCTCCCACCATCTTTGCAACATCTTCACTGCTCCCATCATCTTTCCTAATAGTACTACCAAGGTAAGTGAAGCTGCCCACCTGATCATTCTTTTTGTTGCCCAACGTCACCTTTTCGTCTTCACTTAATCCTAGTCGTAGTGACTTAGTCTTCTTAACATTCTAATCAACAGCTAATCAACAGCATAATCTAAGTCCAGGAAAGTTTTTCCACCCCATTTGATGCCGTGGTCTACCATTGCCTTTCCTGTGATCCTTAAGACAGATTCCATCAAAACGATCCATATCAAGGGGGATAAAACACAACCCTGCTTAACTCCTTATATAATACAAAACCGGCTGCTAAAATCATTTTCTACCTAAACCGCAGCAGTATTATTCTCGTACATAGCAATAATCACTTTCATATATTTTTCTGGTATACCATATAAGGGTAAGACCTTTGCTAAAACTCTTCTATCAACAGAATCGAACCCTTGCTCATAATCTAAAAATGAGGACCAAAGGTGTCTGACAACTAAGGCAATTCTCAATTATTAAGGTTAAAAATTTGGTCGAAACATCCTCTACCTTTTCTAAAACCGCGCTGTTCTTCTCTTAAAACTTTGTCTACAGCATCTCTCAGTCTAAAATGTATCATATTACTCAGTAATTTGATACCAACAGACACCAGGATAATGCCTCGATCAGTACGACACTCACTCTTATCACCTTTCTTATACGGTGGTTTAATCAAGATTTCCTAAAATCGCTAGCAATTTCCCCTTTTTCTAAAATCGTATTCATAATCTTCAGTAACTTATTTCTAACCTCGGAGCCACCATATTTGAGAAACTCATTTATCACAGTATCAGCAACTAGAGCCTTATTATTTTTTATTCCTTTTAGTTCTGTCACTAATTCTCCCTCACATAATAAATCTTGCTTCATATCTAAGGTATCACAAACTTTTTCATTTTACTCTATATCATTTCCCACAACCGTATCTCGGTTTAGGACATTCTCAAAATGTCCCGTCCATCTCTTTTTAATTCTTTCCTTATCACTAATTGTGGCCCCCTTCCTATTTTTAACTGGGACAAGTCAGATTGACTACTCCCTCTCAATTTATTATCATGCCAGTACAAGATTTTACTATTATGCCGTCTAGCTGAATCTTCCAGATCCTCGGAAATTTTATCCATGGCCTCCACTTCACACCTCCTTAGTTCATATTTTAATACTTTCTCCACTTCCTTTACATTCCTTTTGTTTTCATATGATCTGTCACTCAGATAATTCTTGTACATACCCCGTCTCTTCTTTTTGAATAAAAACGCCCTTTCACTAATAATCCTAGTTGTAGTCTTAACTTTCTCCCCTAAGACATCGTCATTAACTTCGCAAACTGTTTTTCTAAAATTATTCAAATCATCTTCCATATTGTAAAATTTTAAACTCTAAAGCTTGGCAATCAACTGTTCCTGGAAAGTTTCTCTAAAATTCTCATCCTAGAGTCTATCAACATTATAACTTCCCGGGGGGTAGTTACCCTTCCGAAATTTCAGCTTTAAATTAACCCTAGAAACTACTAGATGGTGATCTATACTTTTAACATCAATAACAGCACTCCTATATACCCTAATATCTTGTATTGATCCTGCCAGTCTTTGGTTTACTATAACATAATCAATAAGGCTTGCTGTCTTACCATCACGTGAGTACCATGTCTTCTTATGGGCCATTTATGACCAAACACCGCAATGGTTATAACTGGATCGTTATACCTACAAAATCGCTGTAGCCATTACTGTTTTCCTTTCTTACACCAAATTTACCTTGGCTAGGATATCATCTATTCCTATTTCTTCCGACCTGGGTGTTGAAAACTCTCCTAGTAAAAACACCATATTTCTACCTGGGACCCTGTCTATTTGCTCCTGTAGCTGTAAGTAAAATTCAGCTGAGTCACTAGTATCTCCGTCTGTCGGTTCAACAGTGGCACATACTACTATAACTGATACCATAAACTTTTTAGTCATAAACTGAGCAATTGGTTTTCTATTATTAATATCTTCTCAGCCTAAACAAGACTTAGCAGCTTCCTTCTTCATCAAGAGCCCTTCTCCCTGTCTATGTACCCCATCCTTCCTGCCTGAGTAAACAAACTCTATATGACCCAATTTCATGCTTCCTAGCTCTGGGATATGAGTTTGTGAAACTCCTAATAAGTCCAGTTTGAATCGTCTGAATTCGTCAGTCAAAATGTCAACATGATAGTATTTTTTAACGCCGTAACATTCCAAGTTCCAATTTCCACGTTCTTTAAATAATTGAAATTATTTTGGCCCCAGGAAAAGCAAAGATCCCAGATATCAGTACAAGACGGGGATTGGCATATCTTCTCAAGTATACACCGAAGCGCTTAAGCCGACTTAGAACCAGACAACAAGAAATCCCTGGGACATCCAGCATTAATAGAGACATCTTACAATTCTGGGCCCATCTTGGTCACAACAGGGTTTTCAGCACTTGGCGATGCTCTTCTATCAACTAAAGTCGGAAACCGGTACAGAAAGTCCCAAGCTCATTACCTCTGACTCATTATACATTCATGCCTAGACATATTATGCTGCTACGGGGAGGCAATCCATAGTAGATAACATAGCTAGGAAAAGGCTTCCAGCCCCAAAACGCCCGTCAAAGCAGACAAAGCCCAGAAGAATCATCTGTTGATCAGAATCCCTTGCGATTGCTGTGTTGTTTACTAGGATTTAATTTCCTCGAGGGACGCCACTCCTCAATTGGGAATAGAGTTGACCGCAAGGTCCCCAGTCTTGAAGGTACCCCGAAAGGGTCGAGGCAGCCCTTTGCAGAGGTGGTTGTCCAAAGACCTGGATCTTAAACCCTGCCGCAGTTGTCCTCCTATAGAGGATCCTTCCACGATGATATTCTGCGTCACCACATAATTTAACCTATCACTGGGAGAAGCTTTGTAACTCACGGGGCGTGTGGACACACCGGTGGGCAATGTTGAGTGTACATTTGAGGGACCTTCTCCCTCCTCCACCTGTATTTATGGCCCCGGGCGAAGGGGCCTAGTTTCTATTATTGACCCTCAGGGACAAGATCCACCCTTGTTCCGTGCCTAAATATACCCTACACCCTACCTATATGTAAGGCTTTCCCTACCGCCACCTGGGGACATGCTGAGTGGTCTATGGGAGGCCCCTAAAGAGCAGTAGACTCATAAATCTTTTTTTTTTGGATAACTTTTTTTTTGGGGGGGGGATAAATGTCTTAAATTTCGTTTGGAAAAAGGTTATCTGATGAATTCCTTTACATTATGTGTTGGTAGCTCTGAAAAGCCGATGAAGATTTGTTAGATGTTTTCCAATGAAATTGCCTACGGATTTTTCTGGGTACCCAGCCGACTGACCCAACTTCAAACAGTAGGTTGTATGAAAAGTGTGGTTCAATCCCGCTTTCTAGGGCTATAATGAGAGAAAGGCTGAAATGACTAGGGCATGTTTTGCGGATAAAGGATGACAGATTACCAAAGATTATCCTCTTCACCCAACCGTGTAGGGCTAAATGGAAAGCAGGTCGTCCGTGGTTGGGGTGGGAGGATGTAATAAAGAAAAATTTAAAGGAAAGGGGGGCTTCCTCGGAGAGTGTAAAGAAAGAGGCTTTGAACAGATTGGGATGGAGGAGGAGTGTGTGTAGCTGTGCTGGCCTCAATCAGCTAGGTTCTGTGGTGAGCTGGTAGTAGTAGTAGTGGTAATAGTAGTAGTAGTAGTAGTAGTTACTAGGGGGATTTTGTGAGCTCTGACAGAAGGTTGACAGCCAAATACCGCAACGGATCTTTTGCACTAGTTATAGAGAGGGATGACTAACTAGGATGTAAGAAAAATTTCCATGCATTCTTGTTGATTTCAGCCAATCATTGTTTCGCTTCGATTTCTTACAGGTACTCTTTAATCTGTATTAGTGGCTTAAACAGCATATATTATCTTAGCATACTAATACCCAATCTTTTCTCTTCTCATGCACGATACTTAACAAAAAAAACAAACTTTTTTTTAGTCAATATGGCTTGCTTAAGTCTCATAAAATAGTCTAAATAGACTCATATTATCGTGATAAATCTTGACAGTTTAATCTACGTGCATTTCTGATGCAAAGAGACATTCCCTCCAATATGAAAGAAGAATGTTCCTCTGTAGTGAACGAGAAGAGACAAAGCATAATATTTAGAATAATGGAGCAATACCATATATGAGTATACTGATCGTTAATGTGAAAGTAAAAACTGTCTAAAAAGATACACTGCCTTAAATAAACTTATGTTATACCCCTAAATCATGATTATTTCTCTTTTTCTGACAGGTTAATTTTTTCTCTCTATTTCTGACAGTACTTTTATTTTGTTGGAAATAGCTTATGCAAATGGAAAAATGATATGGATTTGGAGGAGTCCTAATGAGCCATGCAATAACTAAAAGCACATTTAGTTTCCAAATGCTTTTTAGAGGATGTAATTGTGTTTTAGTTTAATTGTAAATGAATTAGATTATAGCCTAGGTGTCAGCTATTTTTCTTTTACCATTTCTTGTGTTTTCTTCGTTTTTTTTTGTTTTCTGTTTAGACCATCAGAAGATTATTAATAAATTTTATAACATACAGGGTGAGAAAAAAGTAAAGCAAAGTTCTTTTGTGAAAGAAAAGTAGGTTCAACTCGTATATGGTATTCTTTATGGTACTTTATGGTTGCTGTATGGCACTATATGGCACTATGGTACTATATGGTATTGGATGGTTGCTTTATGGTACTGTATGAAGTACTGTCTGAAGTATGGTACTGTCTTCAATGAGGGTTGCTGTAATTTTGAGCGTAGTAAAATATAAATAACTCCAGAATCTAAAAAGTTAACACCTGTCATCTACAAATGCTCCTAGTGTCAAGATAAAAATGTTTAAAAATAAAGCAAAGAAATTAGCATATCGTTCTTAAAATGACAGCCAATATTCTTTTTAGAATAGATATTCATCTAGTGAGCCAGAAAAGATTTCAACTAAAAATTTAAGAAAAGCTGATCATTTGTAAATAAACTGGCCGTCTTAAAATACACATCGTCACCACTAAATCAAAATATCCATTTATTTTCAAAACTGAATTATTAAACTGATAAGCAAAACGCAAACAAGCATTAGCGAAAGTGCATAAAAGGGACATGGCTTATGGTGCTTTTACACCTCGCCGTAGAAGCTTTCACACTAGCATACCATAAGGTATAGAACAAAGATGTCCAATTGACCCATCTTGCAATATTAAAAATAAGGGGTCGTATATTAAACGTGCATTGAAGTAATTGGTGATGATGCCACGGTGTGTCGAATCACAGTATTGTCATGTTTGTTAAGCGATCAATCGATTCAAACATCATTTCATAACTGTTAAACGATATTGTTAAACTATTGAACGGTCATATGATTAAAACTGATAAGTAACCTCAGGAATATATTTGGTTGCATCATAAGTTATTTTTTTTAACATTTTATGTTTTTTTATTATTTTGTAATTCTATTGAATTCCTTTTGTAAAAATAGAATGTTCTGAATAAGCTTACTTTTAACAGGTAGAATTCATGCATGACGTATGAAACAAAGAAAAGAGAAGATATAATAAATGAAAAACAAAATCAAATAGGTGATAAAAAACGAGGATTTTGTCCACCAGTATCAAAATATAAAGACAAGCAAATATTTTGATAAGGACCTCCGCCAAGTTTTCCTCAGTGCTCGAAAAAAAGTGCAGCATCATAAATTGTAGCATATATCAAATAATTTCTCAGTTAGACATCTACATCATATACCTTTAGTTTGTGCTTTAACGTGCATTGTTGCTTTATGGAATCTTACGGAACAAGTTTGGTCTGTAACATAGACTCGAGCTTTCTATAGAACTTCATTTTAAGCAAACTTATGTTACCTTATGGAAAATTTAACATACTGGCAACAAAATAAAATTTACGGTTGAGCATAAACCGCGTTAAGTAAGCGCTAAGTACATAAAAACGGAACATATAAAATAAAAAAATACAAATTAAAAAGAAACAAAATAGAAAGACAAATTAACCTAAATATAAAGACAACCATTAAAAATTAAAATATCGAAAGCTATACCGATTATCGGTACCAGTAGGAAGCAATCAAACCAACAGAATGTCGTGAAAAAAAATCCTAGTTGTAAAATGAGTGGCTATCATTAACAAAAGAATTTTATTTTAAAAAAAGTAGAGTTGAGAGAAAGAGTCAAACTTTAGCATAAAGAGCGGGGCGTTGAGGAGGGAACAGTCCCTTTCATATGCGGAGTAATTTCTGTTCGTTTTAAGTTTTAATGTCGTTCGTTACTTTCAGTTAAAAAAACTTGTTTTTTTTTTTATTTAATCACATTAAAACCTAAAATGGGTAGAAGTCAAATTATATAACAAATAGAATTAAAAAAAAGAACGAAAATTTTTTTCATTTTAAGTCTATCCAAAATACATAACCATTGTCATTTATAGATTTTTCGGAAAATTGATTGGCAATCTATTAATGTAATACCATAGAGACATTGGGAGTTCACTGGTAAAAATCTGAGTAAAAAACAGTCCGTTCATTTTACTGGCTTAATATCAAAGACAACACAGTAATGCCGCCTAAGTTTTGAAAATGTAGAGTTGTTATTTCCTCCAATTATTGCATTTGCTGATCTGTCTATATTTACCACTTC